>NW_028160251.1:0-29358 GCF_964263955.1 Coregonus lavaretus | reverse complement strand
GTGTTTCTCTTCCTCTGTTAAATTAGTAAATCCCTTCCTAAGGTCGAGAACGTGTTCTCTTCTCAGTCAAATAACCTGTTAAATTAGGGTAAATCCCTTCTAACCGAGAACGTGTTCTCTTCTCAGTCAAAGAACCTGTTAAATTAGGGTAAATCCCTTCTAAACGAGAACGTGTTCTCTTCTCAGTCAAAGAACCTGTTAAATTAGGGTAAATCCCTTCTAAACGAGAACGTGTTCTCTTCTCAGTCAAAGAACCTGTTAAATTAGGGTAAATCCCTTCTAACCGAGAACGTGTTCTCTTCTCAGTCAAAGAACCTGTAAATTAGGGTAAATCCCTTCTAAACGAGAACGTGTTCTCTTCTCAGTCAAAGAACCTGTTAAATTAGGGTAAATCCCTTCTAAACGAGAACGTGTTCTCTTCTCAGTCAAAGAACCTGTTAAATTAGGGTAAATCCCTTCTAAACGAGAACGTGTTCTCTTCTCAGTCAAAGAACCTGTTAAATTAGGGTAAATCCCTTCTAACCGAGAACGTGTTCTCTTCTCAGTCAAAGAACCTGTTAAATTAGGGTAAATCCCTTCTAACGAGAACGTGTTCTCTTCTCAGTCAAAGAACCTGTTAAATTAGGGTAAATCCCTTCTAACGAGAACGTGTTCTCTTCTCAGTCAAAGAACCTGTTAAATTAGGGTAAATCCCTTCTAACCGAGAACGTGTTCTCTTCTCAGTCAAAGAACCTGTTAAATTAGGGTAAATCCCTCTAAACGAGAACGTGTTCTCTTCTCAGTCAAAGAACCTGTTAAATTAGGGTAAATCCCTTCTAAACGAGAACGTGTTCTCTTCTCAGTCAAAGAACCTGTTAAATTAGGGTAAATCCCTTCTAAACGAGAACGTGTTCTCTTCTCAGTCAAAGAACCTGTTAAATTAGGGTAAATCCCTTCTAAACGAGAACGTGTTCTCTTCTCAGTCAAAGAACCTGTTAAATTAGGGTAAATCCCTTCTAACGAGAACGTGTTCTCTTCTCAGTCAAAGAACCTGTTAAATTAGGGTAAATCCCTTCTAAACGAGAACGTGTTCTCTTCTCAGTCAAAGAACCTGTTAAATTAGGGTAAATCCCTTCTAAACGAGAACGTGTTCTCTTCTCAGTCAAAGAACCTGTTAAATTAGGGTAAATCCCTTCTAAACGAGAACGTGTTCTCTTCTCAGTCAAAGAACCTGTTAAATTAGGGTAAATCCCTTCTAAACGAGAACGTGTTCTCTTCTCAGTCAAAGAACCTGTTAAATTAGGGTAAATCCCTTCTAAACGAGAACGTGTTCTCTTCTCAGTCAAAGAACCTGTTAAATTAGGGTAAATCCCTTCTAAACGAGAACGTGTTCTCTTCTCAGTCAAAGAACCTGTTAAATTAGGGTAAATCCCTTCTAAACGAGAACGTGTTCTCTTCTCAGTCAAAGAACCTGTTAAATTAGGGTAAATCCCTTCTAAACGAGAACGTGTTCTCTTCTCAGTCAAAGAACCTGTTAAATTAGGGTAAATCCCTTCTAACGAGAACGTGTTCTCTTCTCAGTCAAAGAACCTGTTAAATTAGGGTAAATCCCTTCTAACGAGAACGTGTTCTCTTCTCAGTCAAAGAACCTGTTAAATTAGGGTAAATCCCTTCTAAACCGAGAACGTGTTCTCTTCTCAGTCAAATAACCTGTTAAATTAGGGTAAATCCCTTCTAAACGAGAACGTGTTCTCTTCTCAGTCAAAGAACCTGTTAAATTAGGGTAAATCCCTTCTAACCGAGAACGTGTTCTCTTCTCAGTCAATTAACCTGTTAAATTAGGGTAAATCCCTTCTAAACGAGAACGTGTTCTCTTCTCAGTCAATTAACCTGTTAAATTAGGGTAAATCCCTTCTAAACGAGAACGTGTTCTCTTCTCAGTCAAAGAACCTGTTAAATTAGGGTAAATCCCTTCTAACCGAGAACGTGTTCTCTTCTCAGTCAAAGAACCTGTTAAATTAGGGTAAATCCCTTCTAAACGAGAACGTGTTCTCTTCTCAGTCAAAGAACCTGTTAAATTAGGGTAAATCCCTTCTAAACGAGAACGTGTTCTCTTCTCAGTCAAAGAACCTGTTAAATTAGGGTAAATCCCTTCTAAACGAGAACGTGTTCTCTTCTCAGTCAATTAACCTGTTAAATTAGGGTAAATCCCTTCTAAACGAGAACGTGTTCTCTTCTCAGTCAAAGAACCTGTTAAATTAGGGTAAATCCCTTCTAACCGAGAACGTGTTCTCTTCTCAGTCAAAGAACCTGTTAAATTAGGGTAAATCCCTTCTAACCGAGAACGTGTTCTCTTCTCAGTCAATTAACCTGTTAAATTAGGGTAAATCCCTTCTAAACGAGAACGTGTTCTCTTCTCAGTCAAAGAACCTGTTAAATTAGGGTAAATCCCTTCTAACCGAGAACGTGTTCTCTTCTCAGTCAAAGAACCTGTTAAATTAGGGTAAATCCCTTCTAAACGAGAACGTGTTCTCTTCTCAGTCAAAGAACCTGTTAAATTAGGGTAAATCCCTTCTAACCGAGAACGTGTTCTCTTCTCAGTCAATTAACCTGTTAAATTAGGGTAAATCCCTTCTAACCGAGAACGTGTTCTCTTCTCAGTCAATTAACCTGTTAAATTAGGGTAAATCCCTTCTAAACGAGAACGTGTTCTCTTCTCAGTCAATTAACCTGTTAAATTAGGGGAAATCCCTTCTAAACGAGAAAGTGTTCTCTTCTCAGTCAATTAACCTGTTAAATTAGGGTAAATCCCTTCTAAACGAGAACGTGTTCTCTTCTCAGTCAAAGAACCTGTTAAATTAGGGTAAATCCCTTCTAACCGAGAACGTGTTCTCTTCTCAGTCAAAGAACCTGTTAAATTAGGGTAAATCCCTTCTAACCGAGAACGTGTTCTCTTCTCAGTCAAAGAACCTGTTAAATTAGGGTAAATCCCTTCTAAACGAGAACGTGTTCTCTTCTCAGTCAAAGAACCTGTTAAATTAGGGTAAATCCCTTCTAAACGAGAACGTGTTCTCTTCTCAGTCAATTAACCTGTTAAATTAGGGTAAATCCCTTCTAAACGAGAACGTGTTCTCTTCTCAGTCAAAGAACCTGTTAAATTAGGGTAAATCCCTTCTAACCGAGAACGTGTTCTCTTCTCAGTCAAAGAACCTGTTAAATTAGGGTAAATCCCTTCTAACCGAGAACGTGTTCTCTTCTCAGTCAATTAACCTGTTAAATTAGGGTAAATCCCTTCTAAACGAGAACGTGTTCTCTTCTCAGTCAAAGAACCTGTTAAATTAGGGTAAATCCCTTCTAACCGAGAACGTGTTCTCTTCTCAGTCAAAGAACCTGTTAAATTAGGGTAAATCCCTTCTAAACGAGAACGTGTTCTCTTCTCAGTCAAAGAACCTGTTAAATTAGGGTAAATCCCTTCTAAACGAGAACGTGTTCTCTTCTTAGTCAAAGAACCTGTTAAATTAGGGTAAATCCCTTCTAAACGAGAACGTGTTCTCTTCTCAGTCAAAGAACCTGTTAAATTAGGGTAAATCCCTTCTAAACGAGAACGTGTTCTCTTCTCAGTCAAAGAACCTGTTAAATTAGGGTAAATCCCTTCTAACCGAGAACGTGTTCTCTTCTCAGTCAAAGAACCTGTTAAATTAGGGTAAATCCCTTCTAAACGAGAACGTGTTCTCTTCTCAGTCAAAGAACCTGTTAAATTAGGGTAAATCCCTTCTAACCGAGAACGTGTTCTCTTCTCAGTCAAAGAACCTGTTAAATTAGGGTAAATCCCTTCTAACCGAGAACGTGTTCTCTTCTCAGTCAAAGAACCTGTTAAATTAGGGTAAATCCCTTCTAAACGAGAACGTGTTCTCTTCTCAGTCAAAGAACCTGTTAAATTAGGGTAAATCCCTTCTAAACGAGAACGTGTTCTCTTCTCAGTCAATTAACCTGTTAAATTAGGGTAAATCCCTTCTAAACGAGAACGTGTTCTCTTCTCAGTCAAAGAACCTGTTAAATTAGGGTAAATCCCTTCTAACCGAGAACGTGTTCACTTCTCAGTCAAAGAACCTGTTAAATTAGGGTAAATCCCTTCTAACCGAGAACGTGTTCTCTTCTCAGTCAATTAACCTGTTAAATTAGGGTAAATCCCTTCTAACGAGAACGTGTTCTCTTCTCAGTCAAAGAACCTGTTAAATTAGGGTAAATCCCTTCTAACCGAGAACGTGTTCTCTTCTCAGTCAAAGAACCTGTTAAATTAGGGTAAATCCCTTCTAAACGAGAACGTGTTCTCTTCTCAGTCAAAGAACCTGTTAAATTAGGGTAAATCCCTTCTAAACGAGAACGTGTTCTCTTCTCAGTCAAAGAACCTGTTAAATTAGGGTAAATCCCTTCTAAACGAGAACGTGTTCTCTTCTCAGTCAAAGAACCTGTTAAATTAGGGTAAATCCCTTCTAAACGAGAACGTGTTCTCTTCTCAGTCAAAGAACCTGTTAAATTAGGGTAAATCCCTTCTAAACGAGAACGTGTTCTCTTCTCAGTCAAAGAACCTGTTAAATTAGGGTAAATCCCTTCTAAACGAGAACGTGTTCTCTTCTCAGTCAAAGAACCTGTTAAATTAGGGTAAATCCCTTCTAACCGAGAACGTGTTCTCTTCTCAGTCAACTAACCTGTTAAATTAGGGTAAATCCCTTCTAAACAAGAACGTGTTCTCTTCTCAGTCAAAGAACCTGTTAAATTAGGGTAAATCCCTTCTAACCGAGAACGTGTTCTCTTCTCAGTCAAAGAACCTGTTAAATTAGGGTAAATCCCTTCTAAACGAGAACGTGTTCTCTCTTCTCAGTCAAAGAACCTGTTAAATTAGGGTAAATCCCTTCTAAACGAGAACGTGTTCTCTTCTCAGTCAAAGAACCTGTTAAATTAGGGTAAATCCCTTCTAAACGAGAACGTGTTCTCTTCTCAGTCAAAGAACCTGTTAAATTAGGGTAAATCCCTTCTAACCGAGAACGTGTTCTCTTCTCAGTCAAAGAAACTGTTAAATTAGGGTAAATCCCTTCTAACCGAGAACGTGTTCTCTTCTCAGTCAAATAACCTGTTAAATTAGGGTAAATCCCTTCTAAACGAGAACGTGTTCTCTTCTCAGTCAAAGAACCTGTTAAATTAGGGTAAATCCCTTCTAACCGAGAACGTGTTCTCTTCTCAGTCAAAGAAACTGTTAAATTAGGGTAAATCCCTTCTAACCGAGAACGTGTTCTCTTCTCAGTCAAAGAACCTGTTAAATTAGGGTAAATCCCTTCTAAACGAGAACGTGTTCTCTTCTCAGTCAAAGAACCTGTTAAATTAGGGTAAATCCCTTCTAAACGAGAACGTGTTCTCTTCTCAGTCAAAGAACCTGTTAAATTAGGGTAAATCCCTTCTAACCGAGAACGTGTTCTCTTCTCAGTCAACTAACCTGTTCAATTAGGGTAAATCCCTTCTAAACGAGAACGTGTTCTCTTCTCAGTCAAAGAACCTGTTAAATTAGGGTAAATCCCTTCTAAACAAGAATGTGTTCTCTTCTCAGTCAAAGAACCTGTTAAATTAGGGTAAATCCCTTCTAAACGAGAACGTGTTCTCTTTTCAGTCAAAGAACCTGTTAAATTAGGGTAAATCCCTTCTAAACGAGAACGTGTTCTCTTCTCAGTCAAAGAACCTGTTAAATTAGGGTAAATCCCTTCTAAACGAGAACGTGTTCTCTTCTCAGTCAAAGAACCTGTTAAATTAGGGTAAATCCCTTCTAAACGAGAACGTGTTCTCTTCTCAGTCAAAGAACCTGTTAAATTAGGGTAAATCCCTTCTAACCGAGAACGTGTTCTCTTCTCAGTCAATTAACCTGTTAAATTAGGGTAAATCCCTTCTAAACGAGAACGTGTTCTCTTCTCAGTCAAAGAACCTGTTAAATTAGGGTAAATCCCTTCTAACCGAGAACGTGTTCTCTTCTCAGTCAATTAACCTGTTAAATTAGGGTAAATCCCTTCTAAACGAGAACGTGTTCTCTTCTCAGTCAAAGAACCTGTTAAATTAGGGTAAATCCCTTCTAACCGAGAACGTGTTCTCTTCTCAGTCAACTAACCTGTTAAATTAGGGTAAATCCCTTCTAAACAAGAACGTGTTCTCTTCTCAGTCAAAGAACCTGTTAAATTAGGGTAAATCCCTTCTAACCGAGAACGTGTTCTCTTCTCAGTCAAAGAACCTGTTAAATTAGGGTAAATCCCTTCTAAACGAGAACGTGTTCTCTCTTCTCAGTCAAAGAACCTGTTAAATTAGGGTAAATCCCTTCTAAACGAGAACGTGTTCTCTTCTCAGTCAAAGAACCTGTTAAATTAGGGTAAATCCCTTCTAAACGAGAACGTGTTCTCTTCTCAGTCAAAGAACCTGTTAAATTAGGGTAAATCCCTTCTAACCGAGAACGTGTTCTCTTCTCAGTCAAAGAAACTGTTAAATTAGGGTAAATCCCTTCTAACCGAGAACGTGTTCTCTTCTCAGTCAAATAACCTGTTAAATTAGGGTAAATCCCTTCTAAACGAGAACGTGTTCTCTTCTCAGTCAAAGAACCTGTTAAATTAGGGTAAATCCCTTCTAACCGAGAACGTGTTCTCTTCTCAGTCAAAGAAACTGTTAAATTAGGGTAAATCCCTTCTAACCGAGAACGTGTTCTCTTCTCAGTCAAAGAACCTGTTAAATTAGGGTAAATCCCTTCTAAACGAGAACGTGTTCTCTTCTCAGTCAAAGAACCTGTTAAATTAGGGTAAATCCCTTCTAAACGAGAACGTGTTCTCTTCTCAGTCAAAGAACCTGTTAAATTAGGGTAAATCCCTTCTAACCGAGAACGTGTTCTCTTCTCAGTCAACTAACCTGTTAAATTAGGGTAAATCCCTTCTAAACGAGAACGTGTTCTCTTCTCAGTCAAAGAACCTGTTAAATTAGGGTAAATCCCTTCTAAACAAGAATGTGTTCTCTTCTCAGTCAAAGAACCTGTTAAATTAGGGTAAATCCCTTCTAAACGAGAACGTGTTCTCTTTTCAGTCAAAGAACCTGTTAAATTAGGGTAAATCCCTTCTAAACGAGAACGTGTTCTCTTCTCAGTCAAAGAACCTGTTAAATTAGGGTAAATCCCTTCTAAACGAGAACGTGTTCTCTTCTCAGTCAAAGAACCTGTTAAATTAGGGTAAATCCCTTCTAAACGAGAACGTGTTCTCTTCTCAGTCAAAGAACCTGTTAAATTAGGGTAAATCCCTTCTAACCGAGAACGTGTTCTCTTCTCAGTCAATTAACCTGTTAAATTAGGGTAAATCCCTTCTAAACGAGAACGTGTTCTCTTCTCAGTCAAAGAACCTGTTAAATTAGGGTAAATCCCTTCTAACCGAGAACGTGTTCTCTTCTCAGTCAATTAACCTGTTAAATTAGGGTAAATCCCTTCTAAACGAGAACGTGTTCTCTTCTCAGTCAAAGAACCTGTTAAATTAGGGTAAATCCCTTCTAACCGAGAACGTGTTCTCTTCTCAGTCAATTAACCTGTTAAATTAGGGTAAATCCCTTCTAAACGAGAACGTGTTCTCTTCTCAGTCAAAGAACCTGTTAAATTAGGGTAAATCCCTTCTAAACGAGAACGTGTTCTCTTCTCAGTCAAAGAACCTGTTAAATTAGGGTAAATCCCTTCTAAACGAGAACGTGTTCTCTTCTCAGTTAATTAACCTATTAAATTAGGGTAAATCCCTTCTAACCGAGAACGTGTTCTCTTCTCAGTCAAAGAACCTGTTAAATTAGGGTAAATCCCTTCTAACCGAGAACGTGTTCTCTTCTCAGTCAATTAACCTGTTAAATTAGGGTAAATCCCTTCTAAACGAGAACGTGTTCTCTTCTCAGTCAAAGAACCTGTTAAATTAGGGTAAATCCCATCTAACCGAGAACGTGTTCTCTTCTCAGTCAATTAACCTGTTAAATTAGGGTAAATCCCTTCTAAACAAGAACGTGTTCTCTTCTCAGTCAAAGAACCTGTTAAATTAGGGTAAATCCCTTCTAACCGAGAACGTGTTCTCTTCTCAGTCAATTAACCTGTTAAATTAGGGTAAATCCCTTCTAAACGAGAACGGGTTCTCTTCTCAGTCAAAGAACCTGTTAAATTAGGGTAAATCCCTTCTAAACGAGAACGTGTTCTCTTCTCAGTCAAAGAACCTGTTAAATTAGGGTAAATCCCTTCTAAACGAGAACGTGTTCTCTTCTCAGTCAAAGAACCTGTTAAATTAGGGTAAATCCCTTCTAAACGAGAACGTGTTCTCTTCTCAGTCAAAGAACCTGTTAAATTAGGGTAAATCCCTTCTAAACGAGAACGTGTTCTCTTCTCAGTCAAAGAACCTGCTAAATTAGGGTAAATCCCTTCTAAACGAGAACGTGTTCTCTTCTCAGTCAAATAACCTGCTAAATTAGGGTAAATCCCTTCTAACCGAGAACGTGTTCTCTTCTCAGTCAAAGAACCTGTTAAATTAGGGTAAATCCCTTCTAAACGAGAACGTGTTCTCTTCTCAGTCAAAGAACCTGTTAAATTAGGGTAAATCCCTTCTAACCGAGAACGTGTTCTCTTCTCAGTCAAAGAACCTGTTAAATTAGGGTAAATCCCTTCTAAACGAGAACGTGTTCTCTTCTCAGTCAAAGAACCTGTTAAATTAGGGTAAATCCCTTCTAAACGAGAACGTGTTCTCTTCTCAGTCAAAGAACCTGCTAAATTAGGGTAAATCCCTTCTAAACGAGAACGTGTTCTCTTCTCAGTCAAATAACCTGCTAAATTAGGGTAAATCCCTTCTAACCGAGAACGTGTTCTCTTCTCAGTCAAAGAACCTGTTAAATTAGGGTAAATCCCTTCTAAACGAGAACGTGTTCTCTTCTCAGTCAAAGAACCTGTTAAATTAGGGTAAATCCCTTCTAACCGAGAACGTGTTCTCTTCTCAGTCAAAGAACCTGTTAAATTAGGGTAAATCCCTTCTAAACGAGAACGTGTTCTCTTCTCAGTCAAATAACCTGCTAAATTAGGGTAAATCCCTTCTAACCGAGAACGTGTTCTCTTCTCAGTCAATTAACCTGTTAAATTAGGGTAAATCCCTTCTAAACGAGAATGTGTTCTCTTCTCAGTCAAAGAACCTGTTAAATTAGGGTAAATCCCTTCTAAACGAGAACGTGTTCTCTTCTCAGTCAATTAACCTGTTAAATTAGGGTAAATCCCTTCTAAACGAGAACGTGTTCTCTTCTCAGTCAAAGAACCTGTTAAATTAGGGTAAATCCCTTCTAAACGAGAACGTGTTCTCTTCTCAGTCAAATAACCTGTTAAATTAGGGTAAATCCCTTCTAAACGAGAATGTGTTCTCTTCTCAGTCAAAGAACCTGTTAAATTAGGGTAAATCCCTTCTAAACGAGAACGTGTTCTCTTCTCAGTCAATTAACCTGTTAAATTAGGGTAAATCCCTTCTAAACGAGAACGTGTTCTCTTCTCAGTCAAAGAACCTGTTAAATTAGGGTAAATCCCTTCTAAACGAGAACGTGTTCTCTTCTCAGTCAAATAACCTGTTAAATTAGGGTAAATCCCTTCTAAACGAGAACGTGTTCTCTTCTCAGTCAAAGAACCTGTTAAATTAGGGTAAATCCCTTCTAAACGAGAACGTGTTCTCTTCTCAGTCAAAGAACCTGTTAAATTAGGGTAAATCCCTTCTAAACGAGAACGTGTTCTCTTCTCAGTCAAAGAACCTGTTAAATTAGGGTAAATCCCTTCTAAACGAGAACGTGTTCTCTTCTCAGTCAAAGAACCTGTTAAATTAGGGTAAATCCCTTCTAACCGAGAACGTGTTCTCTTCTCAGTCAAAGAACCTGTTAAATTAGGGTAAATCCCTTCTAAACGAGAACGTGTTCTCTTCTCAGTCAAAGAACCTGTTAAATTAGGGTAAATCCCTTCTAAACGAGAACGTGTTCTCTTCTCAGTCAAAGAACCTGTTAAATTAGGGTAAATCCCTTCTAACCGAGAACGTGTTCTCTTCTCAGTCAAAGAACCTGTTAAATTAGGGTAAATCCCTTCTAACCGAGAACGTGTTCTCTTCTCAGTCAAAGAACCTGTTAAATTAGGGTAAATCCCTTCTAAACGAGAACGTGTTCTCTTCTCAGTCAAAGAACCTGTTAAATTAGGGTAAATCCCTTCTAACCGAGAACGTGTTCTCTTCTCAGTCAAAGAACCTGTTAAATTAGGGTAAATCCCTTCTAACCGAGAACGTGTTCTCTTCTCAGTCAAAGAACCTGTTAAATTAGGGTAAATCCCTTCTAACCGAGAACGTGGTCTCTTCTCAGTCAATTAACCTGTTAAATTAGGGTAAATCCCTTCTAAACGAGAACGTGTTCTCTTCTCAGTCAAAGAACCTGTTAAATTAGGGTAAATCCCTTCTAACCGAGAACGTGTTCTCTTCTCAGTCAATTAACCTGTTAAATTAGGGTAAATCCCTTCTAAACGAGAACGTGTTCTCTTCTCAGTCAATTAACCTGTTAAATTAGGGTAAATCCCTTCTAAACAAGAACGTGTTCTCTTCTCAGTCAAAGAACCTGTTAAATTAGGGTAAATCCCATCTAACCGAGAACGTGTTCTCTTCTCAGTCAATTAACCTGTTAAATTAGGGTAAATCCCTTCTAAACAAGAACGTGTTCTCTTCTCAGTCAAAGAACCTGTTAAATTAGGGTAAATCCCTTCTAACCGAGAACGTGTTCTCTTCTCAGTCAAAGAACCTGTTAAATTAGGGTAAATCCCTTCTAAACGAGAACGTGTTCTCTTCTCAGTCAAAGAACCTGTTAAATTAGGGTAAATCCCTTCTAACCGAGAACATGTTCTCTTCTCAGTCAAAGAACCTGTTAAATTAGGGTAAATCCCTTCTAAACGAGAACGTGTTCTCTTCTCAGTCAAAGAACCTGCTAAATTAGGGTAAATCCCTTCTAAACGAGAACGTGTTCTCTTCTCAGTCAAATAACCTGCTAAATTAGGGTAAATCCCTTCTAACCGAGAACGTGTTCTCTTCTCAGTCAAAGAACCTGTTAAATTAGGGTAAATCCCTTCTAAACGAGAACGTGTTCTCTTCTCAGTCAAAGAACCTGTTAAATTAGGGTAAATCCCTTCTAAACGAGAACGTGTTCTCTTCTCAGTCAAAGAACCTGTTAAATTAGGGTAAATCCCTTCTAAACGAGAACGTGTTCTCTTCTCAGTCAAAGAACCTGTTAAATTAGGGTAAATCCCTTCTAACCGAGAACGTGTTCTCTTCTCAGTCAAAGAACCTGTTAAATTAGGGTAAATCCCTTCTAAACGAGAACGTGTTCTCTTCTCAGTCAAAGAACCTGTTAAATTAGGGTAAATCCCTTCTAAACGAGAACGTGTTCTCTTCTCAGTCAAAGAACCTGTTAAATTAGGGTAAATCCCTTCTAAACGAGAACGTGTTCTCTTCTCAGTCAATTAACCTGTTAAATTAGGGTAAATCCCTTCTAAACGAGAACGTGTTCTCTTCTCAGTCAAAGAACCTGTTAAATTAGGGTAAATCCCTTCTAACCGAGAACGTGTTCTCTTCTCAGTCAATTAACCTGTTAAATTAGGGTAAATCCCTTCTAAACGAGAACGTGTTCTCTTCTCAGTCAAAGAACCTGTTAAATTAGGGTAAATCCCTTCTAAACGAGAACGTGTTCTCTTCTCAGTCAAATAACCTGTTAAATTAGGGTAAATCCCTTCTAAACGAGAACGTGTTCTCTTCTCAGTCAAAGAACCTGTTAAATTAGGGTAAATCCCTTCTAAACGAGAACGTGTTCTCTTCTCAGTCAAAGAACCTGTTAAATTAGGGTAAATCCCTTCTAAACGAGAACGTGTTCTCTTCTCAGTCAAAGAACCTGTTAAATTAGGGTAAATCCCTTCTAACCGAGAACGTGTTCTCTTCTCAGTCAAAGAACCTGTTAAATTAGGGTAAATCCCTTCTAAACGAGAACGTGTTCTCTTCTCAGTCAAAGAACCTGTTAAATTAGGGTAAATCCCTTCTAACCGAGAACGTGTTCTCTTCTCAGTCAAAGAACCTGTTAAATTAGGGTAAATCCCTTCTAAACGAGAACGTGTTCTCTTCTCAGTCAAAGAACCTGTTAAATTAGGGTAAATCCCTTCTAAACGAGAACGTGTTCTCTTCTCAGTCAAAGAACCTGTTAAATTAGGGTAAATCCCTTCTAACCGAGAACGTGTTCTCTTCTCAGTCAAAGAACCTGTTAAATTAGGGTAAATCCCTTCTAAACGAGAACGTGTTCTCTTCTCAGTCAAAGAACCTGTTAAATTAGGGTAAATCCCTTCTAAACGAGAACGTGTTCTCTTCTCAGTCAAAGAACCTGTTAAATTAGGGTAAATCCCTTCTAACCGAGAACGTGTTCTCTTCTCAGTCAAAGAACCTGTTAAATTAGGGTAAATCCCTTCTAACCGAGAACGTGTTCTCTTCTCAGTCAAAGAACCTGTTAAATTAGGGTAAATCCCTTCTAACCGAGAACGTGTTCTCTTCTCAGTCAATTAACCTGTTAAATTAGGGTAAATCCCTTCTAAACGAGAACGTGTTCTCTTCTCAGTCAAAGAACCTGTTAAATTAGGGTAAATCCCTTCTAACCGAGAACGTGTTCTCTTCTCAGTCAATTAACCTGTTAAATTAGGGTAAATCCCTTCTAAACGAGAACGTGTTCTCTTCTCAGTCAATTAACCTGTTAAATTAGGGTAAATCCCTTCTAAACGAGAACGTGTTCTCTTCTCAGTCAAAGAACCTGTTAAATTAGGGTAAATCCCTTCTAAACGAGAACGTGTTCTCTTCTCAGTCAAAGAACCTGTTAAATTAGGGTAAATCCCTTCTAAACGAGAACGTGTTCTCTTCTCAGTCAAAGAACCTGTTAAATTAGGGTAAATCCCTTCTAACCGAGAACGTGTTCTCTTCTCAGTCAAAGAACCTGTTAAATTAGGGTAAATCCCTTCTAAACGAGAACGTGTTCTCTTCTCAGTCAAAGAACCTGTTAAATTAGGGTAAATCCCTTCTAACCGAGAACGTGTTCTCTTCTCAGTCAAAGAACCTGTTAAATTAGGGTAAATCCCTTCTAAACGAGAACGTGTTCTCTTCTCAGTCAAAGAACCTGTTAAATTAGGGTAAATCCCTTCTAAACGAGAACGTGTTCTCTTCTCAGTCAAAGAACCTGTTAAATTAGGGTAAATCCCTTCTAAACGAGAACGTGTTCTCTTCTCAGTCAAATAACCTGTTAAATTAGGGTAAATCAGGTCAGTAATATGTTGTGTATTTACAGGGAAAGGACACTGACCTGGCCCATGCCAAGCAGGGTGCCGTTGTCCTGTTTGTTGAAGAAGAAGGACTTGGAGTTGGAGTCAGAACCCACCACCCGAACACACAGCTTCCCTGTGATCAACTCTGGCCAGAGGGGGATGCACTGGAAACACAGGGAAGAGAACAGACAGACAGACAGACAGACAGACAGACAGACAGACAGACAGACAGACAGACAGACAGACAGACACAGGGAAGAGAACAGACAGACAGACACAGGGAAGAGAACAGACAGACAGACAGTCACAGGGAAGAGAACAGACAGTCAGTCAGTCACAGGGAAGAGAACAGACAGTCAGACAGTCACAGGGAAGAGAACAGACAGACAGACATACACAGGGAAGAGAACAGACAGTCAAACACAGGGAAGAGAACAGACAGACAGACAGTCACAGGGAAGAGAACAGACAGTCAGACAGAGGGAAGAGAACAGACAGACAGACAGTCACAGGGAAGAGAACAGACAGTCAGTCAGTCACAGGGAAGAGAACAGACAGTCAGACAGTCACAGGGAAGAGAACAGACAGACAGACATACACAGGGAAGAGAACAGACAGTCAAACACAGGGAAGAGAACAGACAGACAGACAGTCACAGGGAAGAGAACAGACAGTCAGACAGAGGGAAGAGAACAGACAGACAGACAGTCACAGGGAAGAGAACAGACAGTCAGTCAGTCACAGGGAAGAGAACAGACAGTCAGACAGTCACAGGGAAGAGAACAGACAGACAGACAGACACAGGGAAGAGAACAGACAGTCAAACACAGGGAAGAGAACAGACAGACAGACAGTCACAGGGAAGAGAACAGACAGTCAGACAGACACAGGGAAGAGAACAGACAGTCACAGGGAAGAGAACAGACAGACAGACAGACACAGGGAAGAGAACAGACAGACAGACAAACTTATGCTCAGACAGAGGAACATGCTCATCATCACGATTACAATCATGATTACGTTCACACACACACAAACACACACACTAGGTCCTCACAAATACAGTCACAAATACAGTAATACGAACACACACACACACACACGCTAGGTCCTCACAAATACAGTAATACGAACACACACACACACACACACACACACACACACACACACACACGGTAGGTCCTCACCTCCGAAGAGGAGATGTAGTGCCACTTCCCGTTGACGCTGCCCTCCTCTGTCTGAACCTCTCCCACCTCCAGCTCGTAGGAAGACTTGTTGACCAGCGTGAAGAACGGACTCATGGTCACGATCTTGGTCACGTTGAAACTACTCATCTGGATGCTGACGCCAACCTACAACACAAGACTAAACACCGTCAGACTCTACGTCCTCACAATGTGGCTGTAATGGCTCAGTGGGTTAAAATCATGGTGCATGTAACACCATAGTTGTGGGTTTGAGTCCCGCACGAGCCACCGAATGGTGTTCCCTGTAAGTCACTTGGATAAAAGCATTGTATGGTAAATAAAGGTGCATTCCAGAGTTGGGACTCTTTGTGTACGTTGTCATCTCACCAGATAGTCCATGGTGTTGGCAGGGCATCTGACACACCCATAGCTCCCCACCGTGTCCAATGAGAAACCATCAGACCAGGAACTGGTGGACACACAGAGCTGCAGCTGTAGAAAGACAAAAAAAAAAACAGTGTTACTGAGAGAAACAACTTGATCTAAAAAGGAGAAAAAGGCTTTAAAGATGCTGTGTGTTTGACTGGTGTTTCTCACACCTATCCTCCAGGAATCACGGACGTTTCACAATTATGTTGTATCCTTAAAACTAGCACACCTGATTCAGCTATGAATGAATTGATCTGGGATATATCAAATTATATTAATATTAATATAATATTAATATATTAAATTCATGGAGCAGTTTGGGGATCTGCCAGGAAAGGTTTGTGAAACCCTGTTAGACAGTCAGATGCTTCCCTACCTTGTTCTTGCTGAAGATGTTCTTCTTCTTGAAGGAGAAGAGGATTACGTCCCTGAAGTCCGAGGCGTGTTTGACGGAGACGTCCTCTGCGCGGTACTGCAGAACCCTGGACGTCTTATTGATGATCCAGTACGGGCTGAACACCGCCAGCGTCAAACGTCCGTGCGGCCGCGTCACGTGCACGCTCAGGTCCACGGTCAGCTTCTCGTCCGAGTCGCAGGTGAAGCACACAGGGAAGAACTCCTGCATGTCCTGGGCGATGCGGATACGGCTGGACCAGTTCCGACCCTGGTATTTGACCAGGACCACCTCCATGATCTCACCTCCTATACGGGCGTTCAGGATGTCCGCCGTGCTGCCCTCCCGGAGCTCATGGAACTCGGCCGAGCCCTGGAGAGATGGATTAATGGATCGATAAACGGTTTTTTATGAAAATCTTTGCATTGTAGAGACGTCTCAACATGGCATAAAACAGGAAATAATGACATCAAAGTCTAGCGGCTGATCATTAGTTTCTGCTTATATCTTCCAGTCTACACCTGCACCCTCTTCCCTTAGTCACTGGAACGTGTAGATCAGTCCTCGCTGTAGTTACTTCCTGTAGATATCTGAAGCTGTCAGGCAGGGTACAGGGCTAGGGTAAAGGGTTAGGTCCTATCCTAGTGACGGTCTTCATGTTATCTAAGCGTTATTACCTCCAGTAGATATCTGAAGCTGTAAGGCAGAAGGTTCCGGAGGGTCACAGCAGGGTGGAGGTGGATCACATAGGCAGGGTCCCAGTCGTCCTCTCGCTGGGAGGAAATGAAGGCCAGGCGATCGGGCGTGGCCAAGGTGGTCACCTGGAGGGGCAGGAAGCTGCTGTCCGCCGACGGACACTGGAGAAGGGACCGCACCTCAGAGCTCAGGTGGACCTGCTCCTTCCAGGCGATACAGGTAGACGAGGGGCCGTACTGGCCCTCCAGGCGCCCGGCTGGCTGGAGGAAGAGCTGACACCTATAGGGGGAGAAGAAGACGAGGAGACGGCGTTTAACTAACAATCCACTAAACATAACCCTAGCTGACATCTGCAGCAGAGACAGAGAGAGGAGTGGAGCAAGGTAAGGAAAGGGGAGTCTGTATAAAAGGACTAGAGTATTTGTTTAAAGCCCTAGAGTATTTGTTTAAAGCCCTAGAATATTTGTTTAAAGCCCTAGAATATTTGTTTAAAGCCCTAGAATATTTGTTTAAAGCCCTATAATATTTGTGTAAAGCCCTATAATATTTGTTTAAAGCCCTATAATATTTGTTTAAAGCCCTAGAATATTTGTTTAAAGCCCTAGAATATTTGTTTAAAGCCCTATAATATTTGTTTAAAGCCCTAGAATATTTGTTTAAAGCCCTAGAGTATTTGTTTAAAGCCCTATAATATTTGTTTAATGCCCTATAATATTTGTTTAAAGCCCTAGAATGTTTGTTTAAAGTCCTAGACTATTTGTTTAAAGCCATAGAATATTTGTTTAAAGCCCTAGAATGTTTGTTTAAAGTCCTAGACTATTTGTTTAAAGCCAAAGAATATTTCTTTAAAGCTCTAGAATATTTGTTTAAAGTCCTAGAATATTTGTTTAACCCCTGTAAATCTAAGCAGTTTGGAATTGCTAATCTGACATATGGATGTATTTAGCTATTTGATTTAGAATTTTACGACCCCTTTAGGTATCCGTCATGCCATTGTTATGAACGTTCTCAAGCCGTCATCTACCGGTGGCACCATAGTGGTGCGCTAAAGTGGTGAGAAGCCCAGTCATTCTGGACAGAGGCTAACTACTGCTTCATCTAAATGTCACTATAGTGGCTGGAAATACGATGACATTGCTAAAGTAGTCAAATATTTAGTAGGAAACAACTTTGCCAGCCTTATCATGTTCATCAAATTTACTTTAGACAGATGGCAATGTTGTCATTAGCTAGCAAAGTTCGTCAAACATAGCTAGCAACGCTAACTAGTTAAAATCTGGTGGCCTCCCATCAACCTTAGCTAGCTAACGTTATACTGCATATTTAAAGTAAATCTGGCGACATCAAAATGACGACAAAAGTTTTTCCTACTAATTATTTGCCTCCTTTTGAATGTCATTGTATTTCCAAGCCACTGTAATGCACTTTTGATGAAATCTCCATCAGCGCTCATTGACGATACATCGCGTAGAATGCTCAGTCCGAAACGAACGTTCAAAACAATATTGTGACGAAACATGCAACTCATTAATATATAGGAGATACAAGAAAGCTTTATATATATATATATATATATATATATATATATATATATATATATATATATATATATATATATATATATATATACACATATTTAACCCCTTTTTTTGGGTACCTTCATACTTCCATTAATTTTTTTTAACGGTACCGGTTACCTTCAGACGAGTGGGGGTTGTAGAGCAAAATGTGTTCGTGAGAATCTCCCCTTTCCACAGTGGAGTCACATTAGTTTGTAGCCCAAACGGTTCGGACACTACAAACAAAGAAGTTGGCACATCAACGGTACCGACTTCAGACGAGAGGTCGTAGAGCAAAACGGAGAACACCATCGTGTTCGTGAGAATCTCATCTTTCCATAGAATGGTCATAGTTTGAACGTCAAACCGTTCGGACGCTAAATACCTTTTCGTGAGAACACCAATTTTCAGGATGTCTCATGGTCTGACAAACACCGCTCTGGCTCTGCCACCTTTCACCGCAGATGCAAAAATGTGACACTAGTGGATGCGGTGGATTGAGACAAAAAAACATATCTCTAGGTTAAATTGACGGATTTTAATGGGGATTTCTTCATGTAACTTATCGACTCTAGGGGGTAAAGACCTAGAATATTTGTTTAAAACACTAATATTTGTTTAAAGTACTAGAATACTTGTTTAAAGCACTAGCATACTTGTTTAACGCACTAAAATATTTTTGTGGTGCCCCTCTCTCGAACGTGGACCTTCGAGCCGGATAATGAAACACCGAGACCGAGCAAGGGGACACCTGGATCTCCCAATCTGCCCAGCTCAGCAGACATCAACTTCTCTTTAATTTCCTGTTTACTTATTAGCATCTCATAAATAGTATCCTTTGTCCGTACGCTGCGATCACCGGCCTTTCAGAAGCTATGTTGAAATAGAGCTGTCCATTCACATGATAAGTAACCAATATAATTATGTAAAATTGTCCTTAGAGCACATTTGTGACGTGAGGCTCACACGTGCAAACAGCTGATAAAGTGTATCACGCTTTAATTCAAGGAGAAGTTACTAGAACACTCCTTGGCGGGAACAAGTACTAGTGACTGGTGTCATACATGTGTTCTCTCTGAGGAGGATGGGAACAACTGGGCTACCAACATGGTTATTACCTGTATGAGTCCAGGGCTACCAACATGGTTATTACCTGTATGAGTCCAGGGCTACCAACATGGTTATTACCTGTATGAGTCCAGGGCTACCAACATGGTTATTACCTGTATGAGTCCAGGGCTACCAACATGGTTATTACCTGTATGAGTCCAGGGCTACCAACATGGTTATTACCTGTATGAGTCCAGGGCTACCAACATGATTATTACCTGTATGAGTCCAGGGCTACCAACATGGTTATTACCTGTATGAGTCCAGGGCTACCAACATGGTTATTACCTGTATGAGTCCAGGGCTACCAACATGGTTATTACCTGTATGAGTCCAGGGCTACCAACATGGTTATTACCTGTATGAGTCCAGGGCTACCAACATGGTTATTACCTGTATGAGTCCAGGGCTACCAACATGGTTATTACCTGTATGAGTCCAGGGCTACCAACATGGTTATTACCTGTATGAGTCCAGGGCTACCAACATGGTTATTACCTGTATGAGTCCAGGGCTACCAACATGGTTATTACCTGTATGAGTCCAGGGCTACCAACATGGTTATTACCTGTATGAGTCCAGGGCTACCAACATGGTTATTACCTGTATGAGTCCAGGGCTACCAACATGGTTATTACCTGTATGAGTCCAGGGCTACCAACATGGTTATTACCTGTATGAGTCCAGGGCTACCAACATGGTTATTACCTGTATGAGTCCAGGGCTACCAACATGGTTATTACCTGTATGAGTCCAGGGCTACCAACATGGTTATTACCTGTATGAGTCCAGGGCTACCAACATGGTTATTACCTGTATGAGTCCAGGGCTACCAACATGGTTATTACCTGTATGAGTCCAGGGCTACCAACATGGTTATTACCTGTATGAGTCCAGGGCTACCAACATGGTTATTCCCTGTATGAGTCCAGGGCTACCAACATGGTTATTACCTGTATGAGTCCAGGGCTACCAACATGGTTATTACCTGTATGAGTCCAGGGCTACCAACATGGTTATTACCTGTATGAGTCCAGGGCTACCAACATGGTTATTACCTGTATGAGTCCAGGGCTACCAACATGGTTATTACCTGTATGAGTCCAGGGCTACCAACATGGTTATTCCCTGTATGAGTCCAGGGCTACCAACATGGTTATTACCTGTATGAGTCCAGGGCTACCAACATGGTTATTACCTGTATGAGTCCAGGGCTACCAACATGGTTATTACCTGTATGAGTCCAGGGCTACCAACATGGTTATTACCTGTATGAGTCCAGGGCTACCAACATGGTTATTACCTGTATGAGTCCAGGGCTACCAACATGGTTATTACCTGTATGAGTCCAGGGCTACCAACATGGTTATTACCTGTATGAGTCCAGGGCTACCAACATGGTTATTACCTGTATGAGTCCAGGGCTACCAACATGGTTATTCCCTGTATGAGTCCAGGGCTACCAACATGATTATTCCCTGTATGAGTCCAGGGCTACCAACATGGTTATTCCCTGTATGAGTCCAGGGCTACCAACATGGTTATTACCTGTATGAGTCCAGGGCTACCAACATGGTTATTACCTGTATGAGTCCAGGGCTACCAACATGGTTATTACCTGTATGAGTCCAGGGCTACCAACATGGTTATTCCCTGTATGAGTCCAGGGCTACCAACATGGTTATTCCCTGTATGAGTCCAGGGCTACCAACATGGTTATTCCCTGTATGAGTCCAGGGCTACCAACATGGTTATTACCTGTATGAGTCCAGGGCTACCAACATGGTTATTACCTGTATGAGTCCAGGGCTACCAACATGGTTATTACCTGTATGAGTCCAGGGCTACCAACATGATTATTACCTGTATGAGTCCAGGGCTACCAACATGGTTATTACCTGTATGAGTCCAGGGCTACCAACATGGTTATTCCCTGTATGAGTCCAGGGCTACCAACATGGTTATTCCCTGTATGAGTCCAGGGCTACCAACATGGTTATTCCCTGTATGAGTCCAGGGCTACCAACATGGTTATTACCTGTATGAGTCCAGGGCTACCAACATGGTTATTACCTGTATGAGTCCAGGGCTACCAACATGGTTATTACCTGTATGAGTCCAGGGCTACCAACATGGTTATTCCCTGTATGAGTCCAGGGCTACCAACATGGTTATTACCTGTATGAGTCCAGGGCTACCAACATGGTTATTACCTGTATGAGTCCAGGGCTACCAACATGGTTATTCCCTGTATGAGTCCAGGGCTACCAACATGGTTATTACCTGTATGAGTCCAGGGCTACCAACATGGTTATTACCTGTATGAGTCCAGGGCTACCAACATGGTTATTACCTGTATGAGTCCAGGGCTACCAACATGGTTATTACCTGTATGAGTCCAGGGCTACCAACATGGTTATTACCTGTATGAGTCCAGGGCTACCAACATGGTTATTACCTGTATGAGTCCAGGGCTACCAACATGGTTATTACCTGTATGAGTCCAGGGCTACCAACATGGTTATTACCTGTATGAGTCCAGGGCTACCAACATGGTTATTACCTGTATGAGTCCAGGGCTACCAACATGGTTATTACCTGTATGAGTCCAGGGCTACCAACATGGTTATTACCTGTATGAGTCCAGGGCTACCAACATGGTTATTCCCTGTATGAGTCCAGGGCTACCAACATGATTATTCCCTGTATGAGTCCAGGGCTACCAACATGGTTATTCCCTGTATGAGTCCAGGGCTACCAACATGGTTATTACCTGTATGAGTCCAGGGCTACCAACATGGTTATTACCTGTATGAGTCCAGGGCTACCAACATGGTTATTACCTGTATGAGTCCAGGGCTACCAACATGGTTATTCCCTGTATGAGTCCAGGGCTACCAACATGGTTATTCCCTGTATGAGTCCAGGGCTACCAACATGGTTATTCCCTGTATGAGTCCAGGGCTACCAACATGGTTATTACCTGTATGAGTCCAGGGCTACCAACATGGTTATTACCTGTATGAGTCCAGGGCTACCAACATGGTTATTACCTGTATGAGTCCAGGGCTACCAACATGATTATTACCTGTATGAGTCCAGGGCTACCAACATGGTTATTACCTGTATGAGTCCAGGGCTACCAACATGGTTATTCCCTGTATGAGTCCAGGGCTACCAACATGGTTATTCCCTGTATGAGTCCAGGGCTACCAACATGGTTATTCCCTGTATGAGTCCAGGGCTACCAACATGGTTATTACCTGTATGAGTCCAGGGCTACCAACATGGTTATTACCTGTATGAGTCCAGGGCTACCAACATGGTTATTACCTGTATGAGTCCAGGGCTACCAACATGGTTATTCCCTGTATGAGTCCAGGGCTACCAACATGGTTATTACCTGTATGAGTCCAGGGCTACCAACATGGTTATTACCTGTATGAGTCCAGGGCTACCAACATGGTTATTCCCTGTATGAGTCCAGGGCTACCAACATGGTTATTACCTGTATGAGTCCAGGGCTACCAACATGGTTATTACCTGTATGAGTCCAGGGCTACCAACATGGTTATTACCTGTATGAGTCCAGGCTACCAACATGGTTATTACCTGTATGAGTCCAGGGCTACCAACATGGTTATTACCTGTATGAGTCCAGGGCTACCAACATGGTTATTACCTGTATGAGTCCAGGGCTACCAACATGGTTATTACCTGTATGAGTCCAGGGCTACCAACATGGTTATTCCCTGTATGAGTCCAGGGCTACCAACATGGTTATTACCTGTATGAGTCCAGGGCTACCAACATGGTTATTCCCTGTATGAGTCCAGGGCTACCAACATGGTTATTACCTGTATGAGTCCAGGGCTACCAACATGATTATTACCTGTATGAGTCCAGGGCTACCAACATGGTTATTACCTGTATGAGTCCAGGGCTACCAACATGGTTATTATCTGTATGAGTCCAGGGCTACCAACATGGTTATTACCTGTATGAGTCCAGGGCTACCAACATGGTTATTCCCTGTATGAGTCCAGGGCTACCAACATGGTTATTCCCTGTATGAGTCCAGGGCTACCAACATGGTTATTACCTGTATGAGTCCAGGGCTACCAACATGGTTATTACCTGTATGAGTCCAGGGCTACCAACATGGTTATTACCTGTATGAGTCCAGGGCTACCAACATGGTTATTACCTGTATGAGTCCAGGGCTACCAACATGGTTATTACCTGTATGAGTCCAGGGCTACCAACATGGTTATTACCTGTATGAGTCCAGGGCTACCAACATGGTTATTACCTGTATGAGTCCAGGGCTACCAACATGGTTATTACCTGTATGAGTCCAGGGCTACCAACATGGTTATTACCTGTATGAATCCAGGGCTACCAACATGGTTATTACCTGTATGAGTCCAGGGCTACCAACATGGTTATTACCTGTATGAGTCCAGGGCTACCAACATGGTTATTACCTGTATGAGTCCAGGGCTACCAACATGATTATTACCTGTATGAGTCCAGGGCTACCAACATGGTTATTACCTGTATGAGTCCAGGGCTACCAACATGGTTATTCCCTGTATGAGTCCAGGGCTACCAACATGGTTATTACCTGTATGAGTCCAGGGCTACCAACATGGTTATTACCTGTATGAATCCAGGGCTACCAACATGGTTATTACCTGTATGAGTCCAGGGCTACCAACATGGTTATTACCTGTATGAGTCCAGGGCTACCAACATGGTTATTACCTGTATGAGTCCAGGGCTACCAACATGGTTATTACCTGTATGAGTCCAGGGCTACCAACATGGTTATTACCTGTATGAGTCCAGGGCTACCAACATGGTTATTACCTGTATGAGTCCAGGGCTACCAACATGGTTATTCCCTGTATGAGTCCAGGGCTACCAAAATGGATATTACCTGTATGAGTCCAGGGCTACCAACATGGTTATTACCTGTATGAGTCCAGGGCTACCAACATGGTTATTACCTGTATGAGTCCAGGGCTACCAACATGGTTATTACCTGTATGAGTCCAGGGCTACCAACATGGTTATTACCTGTATGAGTCCAGGGCTACCAACATGGTTATTACCTGTATGAGTCCAGGGCTACCAACATGGTTATTCCCTGTATGAGTCCAGGGCTACCAACATGGTTATTACCTGTATGAGTCCAGGGCTACCAACATGGTTATTACCTGTATGAGTCCAGGGCTACCAACATGGTTATTCCCTGTATGAGTCCAGGGCTACCAACATGGTTATTACCTGTATGAGTCCAGGGCTACCAACATGGTTATTACCTGTATGAGTCCAGGGCTACCAACATGGTTATTCCCTGTATGAGTCCAGGGCTACCAACATGGTTATTACCTGTATGAGTCCAGGGCTACCAACATGGTTATTCCCTGTATGAGTCCAGGGCTACCAACATGGTTATTCCCTGTATGAGTCCAGGGCTACCAACATGGTTATTCCCTGTATGAGTCCAGGGCTACCAACATGGTTATTACCTGTATGAGTCCAGGGCTACCAACATGGTTATTCCCTGTATGAGTCCAGGGCTACCAACATGGTTATTACCTGTATGAGTCCAGGGCTACCAACATGGTTATTCCCTGTATGAGTCCAGGGCTACCAACATGGTTATTACCTGTATGAGTCCAGGGCTACCAACATGGTTATTACCTGTATGAGTCCAGGGCTACCAACATGGTTATTCCCTGTATGAGTCCAGGGCTACCAACATGGTTATTACCTGTATGAGTCCAGGGCTACCAACATGGTTATTACCTGTATGAGTCCAGGGCTACCAACATGGTTATTACCTGTATGAGTCCAGGGCTACCAACATGGTTATTCCCTGTATGAGTCCAGGGCTACCAACATGGTTATTACCTGTATGAGTCCAGGGCTACCAACATGGTTATTACCTGTATGAGTCCAGGGCTACCAACATGGTTATTACCTGTATGAGTCCAGGGCTACCAACATGGTTATTACCTGTATGAATCCAGGGCTACCAACATGGTTATTCCCTGTATGAGTCCAGGGCTACCAACATGGTTATTACCTGTATGAATCCAGGGCTACCAACATGGTTATTCCCTGTATGAGTCCAGGGCTACCAACATGGTTATTACCTGTATGAGTCCAGGGCTACCAACATGGTTATTACCTGTATGAGTCCAGGGCTACCAACATGGTTATTACCTGTATGAGTCCAGGGCTACCAACATGGTTATTACCTGTATGAGTCCAGGGCTACCAACATGGTTATTACCTGTATGAGTCCAGGGCTACCAACATGATTATTACCTGTATGAGTCCAGGGCTACCAACATGGTTATTACCTGTATGAGTCCAGGGCTACCAACATGGTTATTACCTGTATGAGTCCAGGGCTACCAACATGATTATTACCTGTATGAGTCCAGGGCTACCAACATGGTTATTACCTGTATGAGTCCAGGGCTACCAACATGGTTATTACCTGTATGAGTCCAGGGCTACCAACATGGTTATTACCTGTATGAGTCCAGGGCTACCAACATGGGTATTACCTGTATGAGTCCAGGGCTACCAACATGGTTATTACCTGTATGAGTCCAGGGCTACCAACATGGTTATTACCTGTATGAGTCCAGGGCTACCAACATGGTTATTACCTGTATGAGTCCAGGGCTACCAACATGGTTATTACCTGTATGAGTCCAGGGCTACCAACATGATTATTACCTGTATGAGTCCAGGGCTACCAACATGGTTATTACCTGTATGAGTCCAGGGCTACCAACATGGTTATTACCTGTATGAGTCCAGGGCTACCAACATGGTTATTACCTGTATGAGTCCAGGGCTACCAACATGGTTATTACCTGTATGAGTCCAGGGCTACCAACATGGTTATTCCCTGTATGAGTCCAGGGCTACCAACATGGTTATTACCTGTATGAGTCCAGGGCTACCAACATGGTTATTACCTGTATGAGTCCAGGGCTACCAACATGATTATTACCTGTATGAGTCCAGGGCTACCAACATGGTTATTACCTGTATGAGTCCAGGGCTACATGAGACTCTTTCTCAGGCTCTGCCAATCCTATGTTAACCAGACCTCTGGATGTGGGGCAATACTTCAGGATGGCAAACGGCACTGAGAAATGGTTCTGGATCTGGAACACAAAACAACATTGAAAAACTGAGTTAAGGATGACATAATCATTTTTTTAACTCAATGGAAAAAAAGATTTTACTGTAATTGAAAAGTGCTGAATATATTCAAATGTGTTTTAATAGCAGCTGCTTTCATGTTGCAAGTCCACAGACTTGTTCCTCTCTACTGGAAGCTGTTGAGCATCTATAACCTACAGGAGGACAGCTCCATAGAGAGTGAGTGATGGAAGACAGTTCCATAGAGAGTGAGTGATGGAGGAGAGCTCCATAGAGAGTGAGTGATGGAGAACAGCTCCATAGAGAGTGAGTGATGGAGGACAGCTCCATAGAGAGTGAGTGATGGAGGACAGCTCCATAGAGAGTGAGTGATGGAGGACAGTTCCATAGAGAGTGAGTGATGGAAGACAGTTCCATAGAGAGTGAGTGATGGAGGACAGTTTCATAGAGAGTGAGTGATGGAGGACAGCTCCATAGAGAGTGAGTGATGGAAGACAGTTCCATAGAGAGTGAGTGATGGAAGACAGTTCCATAGAGAGTGTGTGATGGAGGACAGCTCCATAGAGAGTGAGTGATGGAGGACAGTTCCATGGAGAGTGAGTGATGGAAGACAGTTCCATAGAGAGTGAGTGATGGAGGACAGCTCCATAGAGAGTGAGTGATGGAGGACAGTTCCATAGAGAGTGAGTGATGGAGGACAGTTTCATAGAGAGTGAGTGATGGAGGACAGTTCCATAGAGAGTGAGTGATGGAGGACAGCTCCATAGAGAGTGAGTGATGGAGGACAGCTCCATAGAGAGTGAGTGATAGAGGACAGTTCCATAGAGAGTGAGTGATGGAGGACAGTTTCATAGAGAGTGAGTGATGGAGGACAGTTCCATATGAGTGAGTGATGGAGGACAGCTCCATAGAGAGTGAGTGATGGAGGACAGCTCCATAGAGAGTGAGTGATGGAGGACAGTTCCATAGAGAGTGAGTGATGGAGGAGAGCTCCATAGAGAGTGAGTGATGGAGGACAGTTCCATAGAGAGTGAGTGATGGAGGACAGTTCCATAGAGAGTGAGTGATGGAGGACAGCTCCATAGAGAGTGAGTGATGGAGAACAGTTTCATAGAGAGTGAGTGATGAAGGACAGCTCCATAGAGAGTGAGTGATGGAGGACAGCTCCATAGAGAGTGAGTGATGGAGGACAGTTCCATAGAGAGTGAGTGATGGAGGAGAGCTCCATAGAGAGTGAGTGATGGAGGACAGTTCCATAGAGAGAGAGTGATGGAGGACAGCTCCATAGAGAGTGAGTGATGGAGGACAGCTCCATAGAGAGTGAGTGATGGAGGACAGTTCCATAGATAGTGAGTGATGGAGGAGAGTTCCATAGAGAGTGAGTGATGGAGGACAGTTCCATAGAGAGTGAGTGATGGAGGACAGTTCCATTGAGAGTGAGTGATGGAGGAGAGCTCCATAGAGAGTGAGTGATGGAGGACAGTTCCATAGAGAGTGAGTGATGGAGGAGAGCTCCATAGAGAGTGAGTGATGGAGGACAGTTCCATAGAGAGTGAGTGATGGAGGACAGTTCCATAGAGAGTGAGTGATGGAGGAGAGCTCCATAGAGAGTGAATGATGGAGGACAGTTCAATAGAGAGTGAATGATGGAGGACAGCTCCATAGAGAGTGAGTGATGGAGGACAGCTCCATAGAGTGAGTGATGGAGGACAGTTCCATAGAGAGTGAGTGATGGAGGACAGCTCCATAGAGAGTGAGTGATGGAGGAGAGCTCCATAGAGAGTGAGTGATGGAGGACAGTTCCATAGAGAGTGAGTGATGGAGGACAGTTCCATAGAGAGTGAGTGATGGAGGACAGCTCCATAGAGAGTAAGTGATGGAGGACAGCTCCATAGGGAGTGAGTGATGGAGGACAGCTCCATAGAGAGTAAGTGATGGAGGACAGCTCCATAGGGAGTGAGTGATGGAGGACAGCTCCATAGAGAGTGAGTGATGGAGGACAGCTCCATAGAGAGTGAGTGATGGAGGACAGTTCCATAGAGAGTGAGTGATGGAGGACAGTTCCATAGAGGGTGAGTGATGGAGGACAGTTCCATAGAGGGTGAGTGATGGAGGAGAGTTCCATAGAGAGTGAGTGATGGAGGAGAGTTCCATAGAGAGTGAGTGATGGAGGAGAGTTCCATAGAGAGTGAGTGATGGAGGAGAGTTCCATAGAGAGTGAGTGATGGAGGAGAGTTCCATAGAGAGTGAGTGATGGAGGAGAGCTCCATAGAGAGTGAGTGATGGAGGACAGTTCCATAGAGAGTGAGTGATGGAGGACAGTTCCATAGAGAGTGAGTGATGGAGGACAGTTCCATAGAGAGTGAGTGATGGAGGAGAGTTCCATAGAGAGTGAGTGATGGAGGAGAGTTCCATAGAGAGTGAGTGATGGAGGACAGCTCCATAGAGAGTGAGTGATGGAGGACAGCTCCATAGAGAGTGAGTGATGGAGGAGAGCTCCAGAGAGAGTGAGTGATGGAGGACAGTTCCATAGAGAGTGAGTGATGGAGGAGAGCTCCATAGAGAGTGAGTGATTTGCTGACCTGTAGTGGAGAGCGGACGGTGATGACCTTGTTTCCTTCTGAGGCGTCTACCTGCAGCAACACCGACACGTCCTCCTGCAGCATGGGATCTCTCACGTTATACAGCCTCCTGCCAGGCTTATCCACCGCCATGTTGGAGATCCCACTGTAACCTGTAGGAACTGTGGTGGAGACAGACCAGTGGACATCTTCAGCTGCTGCCTGTATCCATTATCTATGGCAGTGGAATGGCATTTTTAAAAAATCCCCATGCCAAGCTATTCAGTTCAAATCCCATTCAAAACCACTGGAAAAGGAAGTATCCCTACCCAGTGTACGGGCACTAGAAACAGAGACAAACTCTCTTGGAATGTAAAAGAAGCCTAACCAGGAGTGACCACATCAAGCAACATGTCCAGCACCCCCCCCTATATACAGTAGTCTACTGACCGATGCTGAGGTTGAAGAGGCAGCTCTCCTGGCGCTGCAAGGCAGACAGTTTGCCCCGTGTCGAGGTCCCGAACACGGAGTGCTCCAGGTCCACGCTCTGCCCTACCCCGACCTCGTGGAGCTTGCCCTGCCCAGGCGAGGCCACCACCCGCAGGTTGGCACTGTGCTGCACGGTGAGAGGGACGCCCAGCGCGTTACGGATGGTGAAGGGGGCCTTCTCCTTCAGACTGTGGTCAAAGGTAGAGGCTGTGCCCTCAGAGAATGCCTGAGCAGAAATGACAAGAACGGAACGGTAGTGTGCTGTGAATTAACGTGCTGTAATTTTCTCAATTTTTTTCATTTTTGTAAACAAACTTCTAAACAATAGGTTGGTTTGTGGGATCTAGATGAATCCAGTCCTGGACTAAAAACATGCCCA
>NW_028160252.1:2500-25210 GCF_964263955.1 Coregonus lavaretus | reverse complement strand
ACCAGACTGTAGGTGCCATCATTACTCTGCTCAGGTTAACACCAGGGTCACGTCCCAAACGGCACCCTATTCCCTTCTAGAAAGTAGTGCACTAAATAGGAAATAGGGTGCCATTTGGGACACAGACACAGGTGATATACTATCTCATTATACAGTCCCCTGTAGCCCAGTTGGTAGAGCATGGCGCTTGCAACGCCAGGTTGTGGGTTCGTTACCCACGGGGGGGGCCAGTATGAAAAATGTATGCACTCACTAACTGTAAGCCCCTATGGATAAGAGCGTCTGCTAAATCACTAAAAATGTAATTACACCACAGTCAGGAAAAGAGTGACATTATCCTACACCACCTGACTAAGGCATCTCTCAGGTCCTACACCACCTGACTAAGGCATCTCTCAGGTCCTACACCACCTGACTAAGGCATCTCTCAGGTCCTACACCACCTGACTAAGGCATCTCTCAGGTCCTACACCACCTGACTAAGGCATCTCTCAGGTCCTACACCACCTGACTAAGTCATCTCTCAGGTCCTACACCACCTGACTAAGGCATCTCTCAGGTCCTACACCACCTGACTAAGTCATCTCTCAGGTCCTACACCACCTGACTAAGGCATCTCTCAGGTCCTACACCACCTGACTAAGGCATCTCTCAGGTCCTACACCACCTGACTAAGGCATCTCTCAGGTCCTACACCACCTGACTAAGGCATCTCTCAGGTCCTACACCACCTGACTAAGGCATCTCTCAGGTCCTACACCACCTGACTAAGGCATCTCTCAGGTCCTACACCACCTGACTAAGGCATCTCTCAGGTCCTACACCACCTGACTAAGGCATCTCTCAGGTCCTTAAGGATAGCCTATATGACCCTTACGCTATTATCAAATCAAATCAAACTTTATTTGTCATTATGCGCCGAATACAACAGGTGTAGACCTTACCCAGTGAAATGCTTACTGACAAGCCCTTAAACAACAATGCAGTTCAAGAAAGAGTTAAGAAAATATTTACTAAATAAACTAAAGTAAAAACTATTAAAAAGTAACACAATAAAATAACAATAACGAGGCTATTTACAGGGGGTACCGGTACCGAGTCAATGTGCGGGGGTATTGGTTAGTCGAGGTAATTTGTACATGTAGGTAGAGGTAAAGTGACTATGCATAGATAATTAACAGCGAGTAGCAGCAGTGTAAAAACAAAGGGGAGGGGGGGGGGTCAATGTAAATAGTCCAGGTGGCATGTACCAATAGAGCTGACTGCACCAGGCAGGAATCAGGATATTCAGCTCTGGTATACAAGGCCTTCTTCTCAGTGACTGGCCATTACAGCTGAGCTGCACCAGGCAGGATCTAGCTATAGTACAAGGTCATGGAAAGAATGGCGCTGCAGTGGATAGCTGCTGTTTTACTGCTCGTGACCAATTCTGCTATTTTGTGTTTTTTTTTGCGCTGATCTTAATGATTCCTATGACATCAGAACAGCAATCACTAACCTCGATTTGGATGAACAAGTCTCTGAAGTCAAGAAGTAGACATACAGTTGAAATCAGAAGTTTACATACACTTTCTTACACCTTAGACAAATACATTTAAACTCAGTTTTTCACAATTCCTGACATTTAATCCTAGTAAAAATTCCCTGTCTTAGGTCAGTTAGGATCACCACTTTATTTTAAGAATGTGAAATGTCAGAATAATAGTAGAGATAATGATTTATTTCAGCTTTTATTTATTTCGTCACATTCCCAGTGGGTCAGAAGTTTACATACACTCAATTAGTATTTGGTAGCATTGCTTTTAAATTGTTTAACTTGGGTCAAACGTTTCGGGTAGCCTTCCACAAGCTTCCCACAATAAGTTGGGTGAATTTTGGCCCATTCCTCCTGACAGAGCTGGTGTAACTGAGTCAGGTTTGTAGGCCTCCTTGCTCGCACACGCTTTTTCAGTTCTGCCCACAAATGTTCTATAGGATTGAGGTTAGGGCTTTGTGATGGCCACTCCAATACCTTGACTTTGTTGTCCTTAAGCTGTTTTGCCACAACTTTGGAAGTATGCTTGGGGTCATTGTCCATTTGGAAGACCCATTTGCGACCCAGCTTTAACTTCCTGACTGATGTCTTGAGATGTTGCTTCAATATATCCACATAATTTTCCTTCCTTATGATGCCATCTATTTTGTGAAGTGCACCAGTCCCTCCTGCAGCAAAGCACCCCCACAGCATGATGCTGCCACCCCCGTGCTTCACGGTTGGGATGGTGTTCTTCGGCTTGCAAGCCTCCCCATTTTTCCTCCAAACATAACAATGGTCATTATGGCCAAACAGTTCTATTTTTGTTTCATCAGACCAGAGGACATTTCTTCAAAAAGTACGATCTTTGTCCCCATGTGCAGTTGCAAACCGTAGTCTGGCTTTTTATGGCGGTTTTGGAGCAGTGGTTTCTTCCTTGCTGAGCGGCCTTTCAGGTTATGTCGATATAGGACTCGTTTTACTGTGGATATAGATACGTACCTGTTTGTACTGGTCCTTTGCAGTTGTTCTGGGATTGATTTGCACTTTTCACACCAAAGTACGTTAATCTCTAGGAGACAGAACGCGTCTCCTTCCTGAGCGGTATGACGGCTGCGTGGTCCCATGGTGTTTATACTTGCGTACTATTGTTTGTACAGATGAACGTGGTACGTTCAGGCGTTTGGAAATTGCTCCCAAGGATGAATCAGACTTGTGGAGGTGGACTTGTGGTTTCAAAAAGCACCATCAGACGCCACCTCCACAACCACAGGCTCTTTGGAAGGGTTGCCAGAAGAAAGCCCTTTCTGACTCCAAGACACAGACGCAAGCGCTTGGAGTTTGCCAAACGTCATTTAAATTATGACTGGAAGAAGGTGCTCTGGTCAGATGAGACCAAAATTGAACGTTTTGGTCAGATACAGCATCGGCATGTTTGGCTTCGAAACAGAGATGCATACAAGGAGAGGCACCTCATACCCACAGTGAAATATGGTGGTGGGTCAGTGATGCATTGGGGCTGTTTTAATTCCAGAGGTCCAGGGGGCACTGGTTAAGATTGATGGCATAATGAATGCCACCAAGTATCAGGCAATTTTGGCTGACAATCTTGGTGCCTCTGCCAGAAGGCTGGGACTTGGCCGTAGGTGGACTTTCCAACAAGACAATGACCCAAAACATACCTCAAGATCCACACAGAAATGGTTCTGTGACAACAAAATCAATGTTCTGCGATGACCATCTCAGGCGCCGGACCTCAATCCAATCGAAAATCTATGGGCTGAGTTTAAGCGCAAACCCAAGAATGTGAAGGATCTTGAAAGGATCTGCATAGAGGAATGGTCCAAAATCCATCCAGATGTGTTCCTTAACCTTGTCAAACATTACAGGAAAAGACTCCATGCCGTTATCCTTGCCAGAGGTGGTTGACCTAAGTACTAAATGAAGAGTGCCAATAATTATGAAACCTTGATTTTGGTGACATTTATTTTGTATTAAATAATTGTATGATTTTGGTTGGTTCCATTGAAACATTAATATAGTACAGTATTTCTCACATGTTGTTATTTTGAGTTTCTCTCTATAATTATATGATTTATGTTTTTAAAGTATTGTTTGTGCATTGCCAGTCAGGGGCGCCTGTAATTTTGGAGCCCACTGTATATTTCTTAATTCAATTGTTTTACTGTTAGATTTGTGTTTATTGTTGTGTATTGTTAGATACTACTGCACTGTTGGAGCTAGGAACACAAGCATTTCGCTACACCCACATTAACATCTGCTAAATATGTGCATGCGACCAATTTGATTTGATTTGATTTGGCTACTGTTTATTATCCATCCTGTTGCCTGGTCACTTTATTCCTAGTTTATTTGACCATATCTACCTCAATTACCTCGTACAATTACCTCGTACGGCCGGTGTAGGCCGTCATTGTAAATAAGAATTTGTTCTTAACTGACTTGCCTAGTGAAATAAAGGTTAAATATAAAAATCTATAAAAACACAGCACATTGACTCAGAACTGGTGCCCCGTGTATATATCCAAGGTAGCGTTACTCGTTGTGTATCTATTATTACTTTTCTATAATTTCTCTATTTTCTTTTTCTCTGCGTCGTTTGGGAAGGGCCCGTCAGTCAGCATTTCTCTGTTAGTCTACAGCTGTTGTTTACGAAGCATGTGACAGTATAACATTTGATTCGATTTGATTCTCAATGACTGGCCATTATAGCCGACTGCGCCAGGTAGGATCTAGCTATAATAAAAGGTATTTACTGGGCAAGGTAACAGTCCAGGTCTAGTGCATGGTCTGCTGACTGACTGACCATCAACTATAGCTGACTGACTGACCATCAACTATAGCTGACTGACTGACCATCAACTATAGCTGACTGACTGACCATCAACTATAGCTGACTGACTGACCATCAACTATAGCTGACTGACTGACCATCAACTATAGCTGACTGACTGACCATCAACTATAGCTGACTGACTGACCATCAACTATAGCTGACTGACTGACCATCAACTATAGCTGACTGACTGACCATCAACTATAGCTGACTGACTGACCATCAACTATAGCTGACTGACTGACCATCAACTATAGCTGACTGACTGACCATCAACTATAGCTGACTGACTGACCATCAACTATAGCTGACTGACTGACCATCAACTATAGCTGACTGACTGACCATCAACTATAGCTGACTGACTGACCATCAACTATAGCTGACTGACTGACCATCAACTATAGCTGACTGACTGACCATCAACTATAGCTGACTGACTGACCATCAACTATAGCTGACTGACTGACCATCAACTATAGCTGACTGACTGACCATCAACTATAGCTGACTGACTGACCATCAACTATAGCTGACTGACTGACCATCAACTATAGCTGACTGACTGACCATCAACTATAGCTGACTGACTGACCATCAACTATAGCTGACTGACTGACCATCAACTATAGCTGACTGACTGACCATCAACTATAGCTGACTGACTGACCATCAACTATAGCTGACTGACTGACCATCAACTATAGCTGACTGACTGACCATCAACTATAGCTGACTGACTGACCATCAACTATAGCTGACTGACTGACCATCAACTATAGCTGACTGACTGACCATCAACTATAGCTGACTGACTGACCATCAACTATAGCTGACTGACTGACCATCAACTATAGCTGACTGACTGACCATCAACTATAGCTGACTGACTGACCATCAACTATAGCTGACTGACTGACCATCAACTATAGCTGACTGACTGACCATCAACTATAGCTGACTGACTGACCATCAACTATAGCTGACTGACTGACCATCAACTATAGCTGACTGACTGACCATCAACTATAGCTGACTGACTGACCATCAACTATAGCTGACTGACTGACCATCAACTATAGCTGACTGACTGACCATCAACTATAGCTGACTGACTGACCATCAACTATAGCTGACTGACTGACCATCAACTATAGCTGACTGACTGACCATCAACTATAGCTGACTGACTGACCATCAACTATAGCTGACTGACTGACCATCAACTATAGCTGACTGACTGACCATCAACTATAGCTGACTGACTGACCATCAACTATAGCTGACTGACTGACCATCAACTATAGCTGACTGACTGACCATCAACTATAGCTGACTGACTGACCATCAACTATAGCTGACTGACTGACCATCAACTATAGCTGACTGACTGACCATCAACTATAGCTGACTGACTGACCATCAACTATAGCTGACTGACTGACCATCAACTATAGCTGACTGACTGACCATCAACTATAGCTGACTGACTGACCATCAACTATAGCTGACTGACTGACCATCAACTATAGCTGACTGACTGACCATCAACTATAGCTGACTGACTGACCATCAACTATAGCTGACTGACTGACCATCAACTATAGCTGACTGACTGACCATCAACTATAGCTGACTGACTGACCATCAACTATAGCTGACTGACTGACCATCAACTATAGCTGACTGACTGACCATCAACTATAGCTGACTGACTGACCATCAACTATAGCTGACTGACTGACCATCAACTATAGCTGACTGACTGACCATCAACTATAGCTGACTGACTGACCATCAACTATAGCTGACTGACTGACCATCAACTATAGCTGACTGACTGACCATCAACTATAGCTGACTGACTGACCATCAACTATAGCTGACTGACTGACCATCAACTATAGCTGACTGACTGACCATCAACTATAGCTGACTGACTGACCATCAACTATAGCTGACTGACTGACCATCAACTATAGCTGACTGACTGACCATCAACTATAGCTGACTGACTGACCATCAACTATAGCTGACTGACTGACCATCAACTATAGCTGACTGACTGACCATCAACTATAGCTGACTGACTGACTGGTCAGGATACACGTCTATTAGACTGACAGTTTTTCCACCAATCACACAGCTCCAGACCAAGGCCCTATTCAAATATGGGACCAGGATGATAATATATCTATGTCTAATTATAGTAATGGAGACTGTCTGTTTGGTTTCTGGGATTAGTATTAGTGTGCTTCCCACATGGCACTTTATCCCAGTTTATAGTGCACTATTTCTGACATGGGCCAATAAGGAATAGGGTGTCATTTGGGACTCGGCCATTATGTGTCACGGGAAACTCCCGGCCAGTCTGCCATCTCAGCCAGCTCCGGGAACATGTTAAGTGGGATTACCCATGGTTCGATGGCTGACGGGCCTTGGGCTATCTTGGGTCATCTCTGGGTGACTGGGGTGGGAGGAGGAGGGTGGTGGGGGCCACACGCCCAGGGGCAGCCCACAGGACCTCGCTCTGTCTGTTCCCTGGGCGTGCTGGGTTAGATATGGGCCCCTATCTCCCAGCTAGGTTGGTGTTCAGCACAGCAGCAACACTGCGTATCTGTACTCTCATGTGTCCAAACCACACCAACCCTAACCAGACTTATCTGACACCACAGGGTCCAAACCACACCAACCCTAACCAGACTCATCTGACACCACAGGGTCCAAACCACACCAACCCTAACCAGACTCATCTGACACCACAGGGTCCAAACCACACCAACCCTAACCAGACTCATCTGACACCACAGGGTCCAAACCACACCAACCCTAACCAGACTCATCTGACACCACAGGGTCCAAACCACACCAACCCTAACCAGACTTATCTGACACCACAGGGTCCAAACCACACCAACCCTAACCAGACTCATCTGACACCACAGGGTCCAAACCACACCAACCCTAACCAGACTCATCTGACACCACAGGGTCCAAACCACACCAACCCTAACCAGACTCATCTGACACCACAGGGTCCAAACCACACCAACCCTAACCAGACTCATCTGACACCACAGGGTCCAAACCACACCAACCCTAACCAGACTCATCTGACACCACAGGGTCCAAACCACACCAACCCTAACCAGACTCATCTGACACCACAGGGTCCAAACCACACCAACCCTAACCAGACTCATCTGACACCACAGGGTCCAAACCACACCAACCCTAACCAGACTCATCTGACACCACAGGGTCCAAACCACACCAACCCTAACCAGACTCATCTGACACCACAGGGTCCACACCACACCAACCCTAACCAGACTCATCTGACACCACAGGGTCCAAACCACACCAACCCTAACCAGACTCATCTGACACCACAGGGTCCAAACCACACCAACCCTAACCAGACTCATCTGACACCACAGGGTCCAAACCACACCAACCCTAACCAGACTCATCTGACACCACAGGGTCCAAACCACACCAACCCTAACCAGACTCATCTGACACCACAGGGTCCAAACCACACCAACCCTAACCAGACTCATCTGACACCACAGGGTCCAAACCACACCAACCCTAACCAGACTCATCTGACACCACAGTGTCCAAACCACACCAACCCTAACCAGACTCATCTGACACCACAGGGTCCAAACCACACCAACCCTAACCAGACTCATCTGACACCACAGGGTCCACACCACACCAACCCTAACCAGACTCATCTGACACCACAGGGTCCAAACCACACCAACCCTAACCAGACTCATCTGACACCACAGGGTCCAAACCACACCAACCCTAACCAGACTCATCTGACACCACAGGGTCCAAACCACACCAACCCTAACCAGACTCATCTGACACCACAGGGTCCAAACCACACCAACCCTAACCAGACTCATCTGACACCACAGGGTCCAAACCACACCAACCCTAACCAGACTCATCTGACACCACAGGGTCCAAACCACACCAACCCTAACCAGACTCATCTGACACCACAGGGTCCAAACCACACCAACCCTAACCAGACTCATCTGACACCACAGGGTCCAAACCACACCAACCCTAACCAGACTCATCTGACACCACAGGGTCCAAACCACACCAACCCTAACCAGACTCATCTGACACCACAGGGTCCAAACCACACCAACCCTAACCAGACTCATCTGACACCACAGTGTCCAAACCACACCAACCCTAACCAGACTCATCTGACACCACAGGGTCCAAACCACACCAACCCTAACCAGACTCATCTGACACCACAGGGTCCACACCACACCAACCCTAACCAGACTCATCTGACACCACAGGGTCCAAACCACACCAACCCTAACCAGACTCATCTGACACCACAGGGTCCAAACCACACCAACCCTAACCAGACTCATCTGACACCACAGGGTCCAAACCACACCAACCCTAACCAGACTCATCTGACACCACAGGGTCCAAACCACACCAACCCTAACCAGACTCATCTGACACCACAGGGTCCAAACCACACCAACCCTAACCAGACTCATCTGACACCACAGGGTCCAAACCACACCAACCCTAACCAGACTCATCTGACACCACAGTGTCCAAACCACACCAACCCTAACCAGACTCATCTGACACCACAGGGTCCAAACCACACCAACCCTAACCAGACTCATCTGACACCACAGGGTCCACACCACACCAACCCTAACCAGACTCATCTGACACCACAGGGTCCAAACCACACCAACCCTAACCAGACTCATCTGACACCACAGGGTCCAAACCACACCAACCCTAACCAGACTCATCTGACACCACAGGGTCCAAACCACACCAACCCTAACCAGACTCATCTGACACCACAGGGTCCAAACCACACCAACCCTAACCAGACTCATCTGACACCACAGGGTCCAAACCACACCAACCCTAACCAGACTCATCTGACACCACAGGGTCCAAACCACACCAACCCTAACCAGACTCATCTGACACCACAGGGTCCAAACCACACCAACCCTAACCAGACTCATCTGACACCACAGGGTCCAAACCACACCAACCCTAACCAGACTCATCTGACACCACAGTGTCCAAACCACACCAACCCTAACCAGACTCATCTGACACCACAGGGTCCAAACCACACCAACCCTAACCAGACTCATCTGACACCACAGGGTCCAAACCACACCAACCCTAACCAGACTCATATGACTGTGGTGGCAATGAAAGCCAGAACATTTTACATTTCCATTACGTTAGTCATTTAGCAGATGTTCTTATCCAGAGCCTGTTACAGTAATGAGTGCATACAAGACACACACACTGAGGACCTTTCACTAGTGTTAAATAGCTAAACAGCATTTGGGCAACTTCAAGGAGATCAAAATGCTAGATCCAGAGGGCACCCAGCTGAAAGCTAACTGGCAATTGCCCCTCTGTTGAACCAGACTCCAGTGAACCAGACTCCAGTGAACCAGACTCCAGTGAACCAGACTCCAGTGATCCAGTGATCCAGACTCCAGTGAACCAGACTCCAGTGATCCAGACTCCAGTGAACCAGACTCCAGTGATCCAGACTCCAGTGAACCAGACTCCAGTGAACCAGACTCCAGTGATCCAGACTCCAGTGAACCAGACTCCAGTGAACCAGAGATCAGAATCAAGATGAATCCTGATTTTTATGTGATAAAGTCCTTTGGCTGACTGGGTCCATGTAACCAGTGCTGACATGTTAGTTCATTCAGGGAAGCTGGGAGCTGTCAAGAGGTAGAGTTGTACTCCATCAGATCAGAGAGGCACGCAGCGGGAACACATTGAGCACAGTGGGACCAGGAACACAGAGAGGCAAGTCTCTATGGAAATGTACAGCTCACCAAGGAAGGGCAGACACTGCACGGTCAATGGGGAGATGGAAATGTACAGCTCACCAAGGAAGGGCAGACACTGCACGGTCAATGGGGAGGGGTGGACAGCGTTCCACTCCGAACACCACAGCTAACAGGCCAACAGGCCAAGCAGACTCCAGTCAGACAGCAAGGTCAAACCCAGAAACAAATCCAATTAACATTCCTCAATTATGACCCAATGCATGACTTTATCTGTTGTTGCTCACTCATTCTCTAACCCATTCTCTCGCTGTTTCTCACTCACTCTTTCCCTGAGCCCAGACAGTCATCTGATCGGGTTATCCCCCACCTGACCCTCACCCTCTCCCCCACCTGACCCTGTCTGTCTGTTCTGCTGCCATGCTTACCCCTCACAAGTGAGGTCTCAGAGCAGGGCAGGGGAGGGGAGTGAGGTCTCAGGGGAGGGCAGGGGAGGGGAGTGAGGTCTCAGGGGAGGGGAGTGAGGTCTCAGAGCAGGGGGAGGGGAGTGAGGTCTCAGGGGAGGGGAGTGAGGTCTCAGGGCAGGGGAGGGGAGGGGAGTGAGGTCTCAGGGGAGGGGAGGGGAAGGGAGTGAGGTCTCAGGGGAGGGGAGTGAGGTCTCAGGGGAGGGGAGTGAGGTCTCAGGGCAGGGGAGGGGAGGGGAGTGAGGTCTCAGGGCAGGGTAGGGGAAGGGAGTGAGGTCTCAGGGCAGGGCAGGGGAGGGGAGTGAGGTCTCAGGGGAGGGGAGGGGAGTGAGGTCTCAGAGCAGGGGGAGGGGAGTGAGGTCTCAGGGCAGGGTAGGGGAAGGGAGTGAGGTCTCAGGGCAGGGGGAGGGGGAGGGGAGTGAGGTCTCAGGGGAGGGCAGGGGAAGGGAGTGAGGTCTCAGGGGAGGGTAGGGGAGGGGAGTGAGGTCTCAGGGGAGGGTAGGGGAGGGGAGTGAGGTCTCAGAGCAGGGGAGGGGAGGGGAGTGAGGTCTCAGGGGAGGGGAGGGGAGGGGAGTGAGGTCTCAGGGCAGGGGAGGGGAGTGAGGTCTCAGAGCAGGGGAGGGGAGGGGAGGGGAAGGGAGTGAGGTCTCAGGGCAGGGGAGGGGAGTGAGGTCTCAGGGGAGGGGAGGGGAGGGGAGTGAGGTCTCAGGGCAGGGGAGGGGAGTGAGGTCTCAGAGCAGGGGAGGGGAGTGAGGTCTCAGAGCAGGGCAGGGGAGGGGAGTGAGGTCTCAGGGCAGGGCAGGGGAGTGGAGTGAGGTCTCAGGGGAGGGGAGGGGAGTGAGGTCTCAGGGGAGGGTAGGGGAGGGGAGTGAGGTCTCAGGGCAGGGGAGGGGAGGGGAGTGAGGTCTCAGAGCAGGGGAGGGGAGGGGAGTGAGGTCTCAGGGGAGGGGAGGGGAGGGGAGGGGAGTGAGGTCTCAGGGCAGGGGAGGGGAGGGGAGTGAGGTCTCAGGGGAGGGGAGGGGAGGGGAGTGAGGTCTCAGAGCAGGGGAAGGGAGTGAGGTCTCAGGGGAGGGGAGGGGAGGGGAGGGGAGTGAGGTCTCAGGGGAGGGGAGGGGAAGGGAGTGAGGTCTCAGGGCAGGGGAGGGGAAGGGAGTGAGGTCTCAGGGCAGGGGAGGGGAGTGAGGTCTCAGGGCAGGGGGAGGGGAGGGGAGGGGAAGGGAGTGAGGTCTCAGGGCAGGGGAGGGGAGTGAGGTCTCAGGGCAGGGGAGGGGAGGGGAGTGAGGTCTCAGGGCAGGGGAGGGGAGTGAGGTCTCAGAGCAGGGGAGGGGAGTGAGGTCTCAGAGCAGGGCAGGGGAGGGGAGTGAGGTCTCAGGGCAGGGCAGGGGAGTGGAGTGAGGTCTCAGGGGAGGGGAGGGGAGTGAGGTCTCAGAGCAGGGCAGGGGAGGGGAGTGAGGTCTCAGGGCAGGGCAGGGGAGTGGAGTGAGGTCTCAGGGGAGGGGAGGGGAGTGAGGTCTCAGGGCAGGGGAGGGGAGTGAGGTCTCAGGGCAGGGCAGGGGAGGGGAGTGAGGTCTCAGAGCAGGGGGAGGGGAGTGAGGTCTCAGGTCAGGGGAGGGGAGGGGAGTGAGGTCTCAGGGGAGGGGAGGGGAGTGAGGTCTCAGGTCAGGGGAGGGGAGTGAGGTCTCAGGGCAGGGGAGGGGAGGGGAGTGAGGTCTCAGGGCAGGGGAGGGGAGTGAGGTCTCAGGGCAGGGGAGGGGAGTGAGGTCTCAGAGCAGGGGAGGGGAGGGGAGTGAGGTCTCAGGGCAGGGGAGGGGAGTGAGGTCTCAGAGCAGGGGAGGGGAGTGAGGTCTCAGGGCAGGGGAGGGGAGTGAGGTCTCAGGGCAGGGGAGGGGAGTGAGGTCTCAGGTCATCCAGACAAAACCCAGAGTACTCCAGTGACAGCTCAGCCCCCCCAGCTGCGCTCCCACTCTCATTCAACACTGACACAGAGGCAAAAATCCAGACTGCGATAAATTGCCTGAATTGATGTGATAAACAGAACAATAAGTTTATAACATTAATGTGCTGCATTTTTAAAAACGTCTCTACTACCAGTTTGATGGTTGTAGCCATCAATTGTCCTTTTAACAATCCCCCATATTAACAAAGTTATTTAATTTCAAACTTTACATTTCTCTAGTATAGGCTTCTTATCGTAATGAATGACATCTGCTAAAAGGCTGCGATGATTCATCGGTGTGGTCGCCGTGGATCATCAGGTCCCAGCTCTACTGGCACATCCCGCTATAGTCCAGGAACCGCTAACATGTCCCAGCTCTACTGGCACACCCCGCTATAGTCCAGGAACCGCTAACATGTCCCAGCTCTACTGGCACATCCCGCTATAGTCCAGGAACCGCTAACATGTCCCAGCTCTACTGGCACATCCCGCTATAGTCCAGGAACCGCTAACATGTCCCAGCTCTACTGGCGCATCCCGCTATAGTCCAGGAACCGCTAACATGTCCCAGCTCTACTGGCACACCCCGCTATAGTCCAGGAACCGCTAACACGACCAGCTCTACTGGCACACCCCGCTATAGTCCAGGAACCGCTAACATGTCCCAGCTCTACTGGCACACCCCGCTATAGTCCAGGAACCGCTAACATGACCAGCTACCCAGGGTACAATCACTTATACTGAACAAAAATATAAATGCAACATGCAACAATTTCAACTATGTTACTGAGATACAGTTCATATAAGGAAATCTGTAAATTAAAATAAATTCATTAGGCCCTGATCTATGGATTTCACATGACTGGGCAGGGGCGCAGCCATGGGTGGCCCTGGGAGGGCATAGGCCCACCCCACAAATGGGCTGTATTACAGACAGAAATACTCCTCAGTTTCATCAGCTGTCCGGGTGGCTGGTCTCAAACGATCCCGTAGGTGAAGAAGCTGGATGTGGAGGTCCTGGGCTGGCGTGATTACACGTTGTTTGTGGTTGTGAGGCCGGTTGGACGTACTGACAAATGAGGCAGCTTATGGTAGAGAAATGAACATTCAATTATCGGGCAACAGCTCAAGTGGACAATCCTGCAGTCAGACACAGGTCTGTTATCTAGACACTACAGACCCAGACACAGGTCTGTTATCTAGACACTACAGACCCAGACACAGGTCTGTTATCGAGACACTACAGACCCAGACACAGGTCTGTTATCTGGACACTACAGACCCAGACACAGGTCTGTTATCTGGACACTACAGACCCAGACACAGGTCTGTTATCTAGACACTACAGACCCAGACACAGGTCTGTTATCTAGACACTACAGACCCAGACACAGGTCTGTTATCTGGACACTACAGACCCAGACACAGGTCTGTTATCTAGACACTACAGACCCAGACACAGGTCTGTTATCTAGACACTACAGACCCAGACACAGGTCTGTTATCGAGACACTACAGACCCAGACACAGGTCTGTTATCTGGACACTACAGACCCAGACACAGGTCTGTTATCTAGACACTACAGACCCAGACACAGGTCTGTTATCGAGACACTACAGACCCAGACACAGGTCTGTTATCTGGACACTACAGACCCAGACACAGGTCTGTTATCTAGACACTACAGACCCAGACACAGGTCTGTTATCGAGACACTACAGACCCAGACACAGGTCTGTTATCTAGACACTACAGACCCAGACACAGGTCTGTTATCGAGACACTACAGACCCAGACACAGGTCTGTTATCTGGACACTACAGACCCAGACACAGGTCTGTTAGCGAGACACTACAGACCCAGACACAGGTCTGTTATCGAGACACTACAGACCCAGACACAGGTCTGTTATCTAGACACTACAGACACAGGTCTGTTATCTAGACACTACAGACCCAGACACAGGTCTGTTATCTAGACACTACAGACCCAGACACAGGTCTGTTATCTGGACACTACAGACCCAGACACAGGTCTGTTATCGAGACACTACAGACCCAGACACAGGTCTGTTATCTAGACACTACAGACCCAGACACAGGTCTGTTATCGAGACACTACAGACCCAGACACAGGTCTGTTATCTAGACACTACAGACCCAGACACAGGTCTGTTATCTGGACACTACAGACCCAGACACAGGTCTGTTATCTGGACACTACAGACCCAGACACAGGTCTGTTATCTAGACACTACAGACCCAGACACATGTCTGTTATCTAGACACTACAGACCCAGCCACATGTCTGTTATCGAGACACTACAGACCCAGACACAGGTCTGTTATCGAGACACTACAGACCCAGACACAGGTCTGTTATCTAGACACTACAGACCCAGACACAGGTCTGTTATCGAGACACTACAGACCCAGACACAGGTCTGTTATCGAGACACTACAGACCCAGACACAGGTCTGTTATCTAGATACTACAGACCCAGACACAGGTCTGTTATCTAGACACTACAGACCCAGACACTACAGACCCAGACACAGGTCTGTTATCTAGATACTACAGACCCAGACACAGGTCTGTTATCTGGACACTACAGACCCAGACACAGGTCTGTTATCTAGACACTACAGACCCAGACACAGGTCTGTTATCTGGACACTACAGACCCAGACAACGGTCTGTTATCGAGACACTACAGACCCAGACACAGGTCTGTTATCTGGACACTACAGACCCAGACACAGGTCTGTTATCTAGACACTACAGACCCAGACACAGGTCTGTTATCGAGACACTACAGACCCAGACACTGGTCTGTTATCTGGACACTACAGACCCAGACACAGGTCTGTTATCTAGACACTACAGACCCAGACACATGTCTGTTATCTAGACACTACAGACCCAGACACAGGTCTGTTATCTAGATACTACAGACCCAGACACAGCTCTGTTATCTGGACACTACAGACCCAGACACAGGTCTGTTATCTGGACACTACAGACCCAGACACAGGTCTGTTATCTAGACACTACAGACCCAGACACAGGTCTGTTATCTAGACACTACAGACCCAGACACAGGTCTGTTATCTAGACACTACAGACCCAGACACAGGTCTGTTATCGAGACACTACAGACCCAGACACAGGTCTGTTATCTAGACACTACAGACCCAGACACAGGTCTGTTATCGAGACACTACAGACCCAGACACAGGTCTGTTATCTAGATACTACAGACCCAGACACAGGTCTGTTATCTGGACACTACAGACCCAGACACAGGTCTGTTATCTAGACACTACAGACCCAGACACAGGTCTGTTATCTGGACACTACAGACCCAGACACAGGTCTGTTATCTAGACACTACAGACCCAGACACAGGTCTGTTATCTGGACACTACAGACCCAGACACAGGTCTGTTATCTAGACACTACAGACCCAGACACAGGTCTGTTATCTGGACACTACAGACCCAGACCCAGGTCTGTTATCTAGACACTACAGACCCAGACCCAGGTCTGTCTAGGTATGGCCTTTTTACCTCTCCTGGCATGACTAACCTACTATAACTATTCTCCAGAAACCCAACTGAACTTTCTCTCTCCATCCCTCTCCTCTTCTCTCTTCTCCCCTCTTCTCTCTCTTCTCCACACTTCTCTCTCCATCCCTCTCCTCTTCTCCTTCTTCATCCCTCTCCTCTTCTCTCTCCATCCCTCTCCTCTTCTCTCTCTCCATCCCTCTCCTCTTCTCTCTCTCCATCCCTCTCCTCTTCTCTCTCCATCCCTCTCCTCTTCTCTCTCTCTCCATCCCTCTCCTCTTCTGACCTCCATCCCTCTCCTCTTCTCTCTCCATCCCTCTCCTCTTCTCTCTCTCCATCCCTCTCCTCTTCTGACCTCCATCCCTCTCCTCTTCTCCTTCTCCATCCCTCTCCTCTTCTCTCTCTCCATCCCTCTCCTCTCCTCTCCTCTTCCCTCTCTCCATCCCTCTCCTCTTCTCTCTCCATCCCTCTCCTCTTCTCTCTCTCCATCCCTCTCGTCTTCTCTCTCTCCATCCCTATCCTCTTCTCTCTCCATCCCTCTCCTCTTCTCTCTCTCCATCCCTCTCCTCTTCTCTCTCTCCATCCCTCTCCTCTTCTGACCTCCATCCCTCTCCTCTTCTCTCTCTCCATCCCTCTCCTCTTCTCTCTCCATCCCTCTCCTCTTCTCTCTCTCTCTCCATCCCTCTCCTCTTCTGACCTCCATCTCTCTCCTCTTCTCTCTCCATCCCTCTCCTCTTCTCTCTCTCCATCCCTCTCCTCTTCTCTCTCTCCATCCCTCTCCTCTTCTCTCTCCATCCCTCTCCTCTTCTCTCTCTCTCCATCCCTCTCCTCTTCTGACCTCCATCCCTCTCCTCTTCTCTCTCCATCCCTCTCCTCTTCTCTCTCTCCATCCCTCTCCTCTTCTGACCTCCATCCCTCTCCTCTTCTCCTTCTCCATCCCTCTCCTCTTCTCTCTCTCCATCCCTCTCCTCTCCTCTCCTCTCTCTCCATCCCTCTCCTCTTCTCTCTCCATCCCTCTCCTCTTCTCTCTCTCCATCCCTATCCTCTTCTCTCTCCATCCCTCTCCTCTTCTCTCTCTCTCTTCATCCCTCTCCTCTTCTCTCTCTCTCTCCATCCCTCTCCTCTTCTCTCTCTCCATCCCTCTCCTCTTCTCTCTCCATCCCTCTCCTCTTCTCTCTCCATCCCTCTCCTCTTCTCTCTCTCCATCCCTCTCCTATTCTCTCTCTCTCCATCCCTCTCCTCTTCTGACCTCCATCCCTCTCCTCTTCTTTCTCCATCCCTCTCCTCTTCTCTCTCATCCCTCTCCTCTTCTCTCTCTCCATCCCTCTCCTCTTCTCTCTCGCCATCCCTCTCCTCTTCTCTCTCTCCATCCCTCTCCTCTTCTCTCTCTCCATCCCTCTCCTCTTCTCTCTCTCTCATCCCTCTCCTCTTCTCTCTCCATCCCTCTCCTCTTCTCTCTCTCTATCCATCCCTCTCCTCTTCTCTCTCGCCATCCCTCTTCTCTTCTGACCTCCATCCCTCTCCTCTTCTCTCTCTCATCCCTCTCCTCTTCTCTCTCTCTCTCCATCCCTCTCCTCTTCTCTCTCCATCCCTCTCCTCTTCTCCTTCTCCATCCCTCTCCTCTTCTCTCCATCCCTCTCCTCTTGTCTCTCTCCATCCCTCTCCTCTTCTCTCTCCATCCCTCTCCTTTCTCTCTCTCTCTCTCTCCATCCCTCTCCTCTTCTGACCTCCATCTCTCTCCTCTTCTCTCTCCATCCCTCTCCTCTTCTCTCTCTCCATCCCTATCCTCTTCTCTCTCCATCCCTCTCCTCTTCTCTCTCCATCCCTCTCCTCTCTCTCTCCATCCCTCTCCTCTTCTGACCTCCATCCCTCTCCTCTTCTCTCTTCATCCCTCTCCATCCCTCTCCTCTTCTCTCTCTCCATCCCTCTCCTCTCTCTCCATCCCTCTCCTCTTCTCTCTCCATCCCTCTCTCTCTCATCCCTCTCCTCTTCTCTCTCACCATCCCTCTCCTCTCCTCTCTCCATACCTCTCCTCTTCTCTCTCTCATCCCTCTCCTCTTCTCACTCCATCCCTCTCCTCTCTCTCTCATCCCTCTCCTCTTCTCTCTCTCCATCCCTCTCCTCTCCTCTCTCCATCCCTCTCCTCTTCTCTCTCCATCCCTCTCCTCTCCTCTCTCCATCCCTCTCCTCTTCTCTCTCCATCCCTCTCCTCTCCTCTCTCCATCTCTCTCCTCTTCTCTCTTTCTCCATCCCTCTCCTATTCTCTCTCCACCCCTCTCCTCTTCTCTCTCTCCATCCCTCTCATCTTCTCTCTCTCCATCCCTCTCCTCTCCTCATCCCTCTCCTCTCTCTCTCTCCATCCCTCTCCTCTCCTCTCTCCATCCCTCTCTTCTCTCTCTCTCCATCCCTCTCCTCTTCTCTCTCTCCATCCCTCTCCTCTTCTCTCTCCAACCATCATCACTCTCTCCATCCCTCTTCTCTCTCCATCCCTCTCCTCTTCTCTCTCTCCATCCCTCTCCTCTTCTCTCTCCAACCATCTTCACTCTCTCCATCCCTCTTCTCTCTCCATCCATCTCCTCTTCTCTCTCTCCATCCCTCTTCCTAACATGGTCTGACTGAGTGTCAGGACATCGACAGTGGGTCAGGGAAAGTTCACCTCTGGACCGTCCTCTCCTGGCCCTGCTCTTTTCAGAAAGTAAATGACCCATGGATCCTAGCGGGCCATTTGGGACACAGACCACGTATACATCATTAGCAGTCATTCCAGAAAGAGAGTGTCTGTCCTTCATTTCTCCCTCAGGTCCCCTCTACTAGACCATAGTGGCCTACAGTACCACCATGAATATTCTGTTTCTGAGTTCACAGAACTCTGGGGACACCATTTGTGTTCTTTCTGGAATAGTTTCCATTCTACGGAACCTCAGAATGGAAACCTCCATCCCACCACAGAACTCTACCTCCATCTCTTCAGTCATATGGGTAGAACCAGCACACTAAGGCCAGCCAGATAGATCACCATTAGACAAGTGTCCTGAGGGGTATCCTACGAAGCAGGTTTGAAGAGTTAGCCAAGTAACTCTGAGTTCAACTCGGGATAACCGGTCATACGAAAGTGGCTCGCCTTTTAGCCAGGTACATTTCCATGGCAACGAATCCTTCAGAACTAACCTCTTACCCTGAATGAAATGACTGAGCCACGAGCTGAGGACCAATGAGATCAGATTCCCTCCCTCTCACAGAGATTGTGACATCATCCCCTTCATTTACATTTTTTTTTAAATTACATTTACGTCATTTAGCAGACGCTCTTATCCAGAGCGACTTACAGTTAGTGAGTGCATACATTATAATTTTTTTCATACCCCCCGTGGGAATCGAACCCACAACCCTGGCGTTGCAAACGCCATGCTCTACCAACTGAGCTACATCCCTGCCGGCCATTCCCTCCCCTACCCTGGACGACGCAGGGCCAATTGTGCGCCGCACCATGGGTCTCCCGGTCGCGGCCGGCTACGACAGAGCCTGGATTCGAACCAGGATCTCTAGTGGCGCAGCTAGCACTGCGATGCAGTGCCTTAGATCACTGCGCCACTCGGGAGTACAAAATAACATTTGAGGAAGACGACTGATTCAATATTTTATTACTCAAACTTTATTACTTTTTGTGTGTTAAGAAATAGTAGCGTTAAAATATATATCACATTACACATTTTAGTAATGACAGAATGCATTTGAAACTTCCCGCACAGTAACACTTTTGTACGACTATTATTTTATTGACAGGAGTGGGAGAAAAGTGCTTGTGGTTGTGTATTGATTAAGCACACCAAAGACGGCATTAACGGTAAGTAACACAATAGAGATGGCTATTGTGCTGTTTCCTCCCGCATGTTGTTGGAAGACCAAACCAAAAGTAATATGATGTTCGGGACACACAAGTCATGCTTCTTGATATTCATGGATGTATTTAAACATGTGGTTGTTCAGGCATTTCAGTTCCTTTGACATTTGACAATGTGAAACCAACCGGACCAAAAATAAATAAAAAATACAATGTAACAAATAATCAAACTCTGCTTGGAACTAAAGCCCATAACTGTGTGTGAAAACACCATAAATGACCAGCAAGCAGACATATAACGTGTGCTGTGGACCCCAGGAAGACTAGCGGTCTAATGTGTGTAGTTCTGTCCTTGAGCTGTTCTTGTCTATTAATGTTCTGTATTATGTCGTGTTTCATGTTCTGTGTGGACCCCAGGAAGAGCAGCTGCTGCTTTCACAACAGCTAATGGGGATCCTGATTAAATTAAATAAAAAAATAAAAAAATACCAAAACAAAATGAACATGCAGGCGTCAGCTAATGGTGTTCCACATAAAGAAGGAAGAATAGGAGAGAGATGTTTAAGAATCAGTAGGTGTGCTGTCCTGCACTGAGGCCAGGCCAGGACAACAAGGCTTGTTTCAACAGGAGTATCTTATGTCTTCTAAGGTCGTTGGTATTACAACAACATCATACTGTATTATAGTTAAATACGGGATGAGCGTCCATGGTTACATCCCAAACATCACCCTATTCCCTATATAGCTCAAAGGGCTCTGGTCAAAAGTAGTGCACTGTATAGGGAGTAGGGTGCCATTCGAGACGCTGACAACCCCATGTAACAGTATCTATATCAATAGCAGGTTTTCTCTGGACTGTTCTCAGGCCAAACCAAATGGAGGTTATAGGACTTGGCTCACTGTTCTGCTCTGTAGCTGCTTTCAAATAAAACAGACCAGCAGCTGGGAAAGACAAGCATGTGAATTCAATTTCTCATGCAGATTCCACAGAATCAGACACAAGTACAGGACAGTTCCTTACGTCCAGTCCCAATTTACTCTCTACCCCTTCAACTTGGTCCTAACCCTCCAGTGTCTGCAGATAGGAAGGGTATGGATAGATCTAAGCAGTGAAGTAGTTGAGGTTTCCACCATATTGCTTCCACCTTACAGATCTGCAAACATCGAAGGGTTAAGGGGAAGAGTAGAGAGAGCGGACTGGACTAGGAGACTGCCTGTCAGAACGGGCTGAACGTAGAAAGAACACCCTGCCTCTAGCTACACTGCCTAACATTATATCCATCTATGCCCCAGTTCACCAGAATCACATAGGGAGAAACTGAGCCGTGAATTACAGAACTACCTATCTGGAACAGCACATTCCACTACATCAATCAGAAATGTCTGTCTATAGAACTCTTATTGCCCCATACATCCTACAGCCACTCCTACAGCTATCCATACTGAAACTCCCATAGCTATCCATACTGAAACTCCCATAGCTATCCATACTGAAACTCCCATAGCTATCCATACTGAAACTCCCATATCTATCCATACTGAAACTCCCATAGCTATCCATACTGAAACTCCCATAGCTATCCATACTGAAACTCCCATAGCTATCCATACTGAAACTCCCATAGCTATCCATACTGAAACTCCCATAGCTATCCATACTGAAACTCCCATAGCTATCCATACTGAAACTCCCATAGCTATCCATACTGAAACTCCCATAGCTATCCATACTGAAACTCCCATAGCTATCCATACTGAAACTCCCACAGCTATCCATACTGAAACTCCCATAGCTATCCATACTGAAACTCCCATAGCTATCCATACTGAAACTCCCATAGCTATCCATACTGAAACTCCCACAGCTATCCATACTGAAACTCCCACAGCTATCCATACTGAAACTCCCACAGCTATCCATACTGAAACTCCCACAGCTATCCATACTGAAACTCTCACAGCTATCCATACGAAACTCCCATAGCTATACATACTGAAACTCCCATAGCTATACATACTGAAACTCCCATAGCTATCCATACTGAAACTCCCATAGCTATCCATACTGAAACTCCCATAGCTATCCATACTGAAACTCCCATAGCTATCCATACTGAAACTCCCATAGCTATCCATACTGAAACTCCCATAGCTATCCATACTGAAACTCCCATAGCTATCCATACTGAAACTCCCATAGCTATCCATACTGAAACTCCCACAGCTATCCATACTGAAACTCCCATAGCTATCCATACTGAAACTCCCATAGCTATCCATACTGAAACTCCCACAGCTATCCATACTGAAACTCCCATAGCTATCCATACTGAAACTCCCATAGCTATCCATACTGAAACTCCCATAGCTATACATACTGAAACTCCCATAGCTATCCATACTGAAACTCCCACAGCTATCCATACTGAAACTCCAACAGCTATTCATACTGAAACTCCCATAGCTATACATACTGAAACTCCCATAGCTATCCATACTGAAACTCCAACAGCTATTCATACTGAAACTCCCACAGCTATCCATACTGAAACTCCAACAGCTATTCATACTGAAACTCCCATAGCTATACATACTGAAACTCCCATAGCTATACATACTGAAACTCCCATAGCTATCCATACTGAAACTCCAACAGCTATTCATACTGAAACTCCCACAGCTATCC
>NW_028160253.1:82500-84375 GCF_964263955.1 Coregonus lavaretus | reverse complement strand
CCACATGTCATTTTAAGCCTGATTTCACTATGGGGACCCAGGGGAGGCTGTTCACTCACACATGGGGGTTTTGGGTGCCCATGGTCGGCATGGCTGGCTTGGGGGAGACCCCAAGAAGGGGTCCAAGCACCCCCACCAAGATCCATCCACAGGGGGGCGCCACAGGTCACTTTAAGCCTGATTTCACTATGGGTACCCAGGGGAGGCTGTTCACTCACACATGGGGGTTTTGGGTGCCCATGGTCGGCATGGCTGGCTTGGGGGAGACCCCAAGAAGGGGTCCAAGCACCCCCACCAAGATCCATCCACAGGGGGGCGCCACAGGTCATTTTAGGCCTGATTTCACTATGGGGACACAGGGGAGGCTTTTCACTCACACATCGGGGTTTTGGGTGCCCTTGGTCGGCATGGCTGGCTTGGAGGAGACCCCAAGAAGGGGTCCAAGCACCCCCACCAAGATCCATCCACAGGGGGGCGCCACAGGTCACTTTAAGCCGGATTTCACTATGGGGACACAGGGGAGGCTTTTCACTCACACATGGGGGTTTTGGGTGCCCATGGTCGGCATGGCTGGCTTGGGGGAGACCCCAAGAAGGGGTCCAAGCACCCCCACCAAGATCCATCCACAGGGGGGCGCCACAGGTCACTTTAAGCCGGATTTCACTATGGGGACACAGGGGAGGCTTTTCACTCACACATCGGGGTTTTGGGTGCCCTTGGTCGGCATGGCTGGCTTGGAGGAGACCCCAAGAAGGGGTCCAAGCACCCCCACCAAGATCCATCCACAGGGGGGCGCCACAGGTCACTTTAAGCCGGATTTCACTATGGGTACCCAGGGGAGGCTGTTCACTCACACATGGGGGTTTTGGGTGCCCATGGTCGGCATGGCTGGCTTGGAGGAGACCCCAAGAAGGGGTCCAAGCACCCCCACCAAGATCCATCCACAGGGGGGCGCCACAGGTCACTTTAAGCCGGATTTCACTATGGGTACCCAGGGGAGGCTGTTCACTCACACATGGGGGTTTTGGGTGCCCATGGTCGGCATGGCTGGCTTGGAGGAGACCCCAAGAAGGGGTCCAAGCACCCCCACCAAGATCCATCCACAGGGGGGCGCCACAGGTCACTTTAAGCCTGATTTCACTATGGGTACCCAGGGGAGGCTGTTCACTCACACATGGGGGTTTTGGGTGCCCATGGTCGGCATGGCTGGCTTGGGGGAGACCCCAAGAAGGGGTCCAAGCACCCCCACCAAGATCCATCCACAGGGGGGCGCCACAGGTCATTTTAGGCCTGATTTCACTATGGGGACACAGGGGAGGCTTTTCACTCACACATCGGGGTTTTGGGTGCCCATGGTCGGCATGGCTGGCTTGGAGGAGACCCCAAGAAGGGGTCCAAGCACCCCCACCAAGATCCATCCACAGGGGGGCGCCACAGGTCATTTTAGGCCTGATTTCACTATGGGGACCCAGGGGAGGCTTTTCACTCACACATGGGGGTTTTGGGTGCCCATGGCCGGCATGGCCAGCTTGGGGGAGACCCCAAGAAGGGGTCCAAGCACCCCCATCCAGATCCATCCACAGGGGGGCGCCACAGGTCATTTTCACTAGGAGAACCAGGGGAGGGCTCCTGACTCACACATGGGCATTCTGGGTGCCCATGGCTGGGATGGGTGAGACAGAGTCCAGCCCTCCACACACAAAAGTGATCCAGCAGGCCAGAAGAAAGGGGAGAGAGAGAGAGAGAGAGAGAGAACAAATAATACATGGGCACAGAGCAGCCAGCCTCCATTGGAGCTGCCTGCACAGTGCTGCCCTCCTGTGGGAAAGGTTCACACACACACTCACTCACTCACTCACACAGACACACACAGAC
>NW_028160253.1:65000-72500 GCF_964263955.1 Coregonus lavaretus | reverse complement strand
AGAGGTTTGCCATCACCCCCGGATCAATCCGCCATGGAAGTCTATTCTCTGAAAACGAGGTTTTCAAAATCGCGCCGGTACCTGTCTGGCCGACCTGGAACCGAGTGGGGCTACTACGGGAGAGGCCAAATTATCGACATAAGCCCTGCCACCCGCTGGGCCTGTCTGTGCTCCGCCGTTTGGGGGAAAAAACAGCGATTTCGGTTTTGAAAAAACGACTTAAAACGTTAATAATTCAAAAACTAAAAGTCCAATCAGGATGGGGTTTTTTTGGCGCAAAAGGGCACGAATAGACGCACATTTATATATAAATTAATTCGTTTTTGGAAATTTTTTACTATATTTTAATTATGTTAGAAAAGTGAAAAAAAAAAATAGGGGTCAGAACGGTTGATGTTCCTATACGAGTTAAGAAAAACCCTTTTAGGTAATGGAAGTTCATCATAAAAGAGGATAATAGACCAAATTTGGGACCTCTAGCTCATCGGGAAGTATTTTTAAACATTATTTGAAAAAATCGGAAAAATCGGCCGAAATTGCACTATGTCCCTTCGTGCATGGTAACCCAAATGAGAACCAGGGGGAACGGCTCCTGACTCACACAAGGCCGACATGGGTGCTCTTGGTCGGATTGGGTTGTGGGTCAGACACCCCCACATGGAAGACCGCCGGCGGTCGATGGGAGAACCAGAGACCGACTCCTGGCTCACGGAAGGCCGATTTGGGTGCACTTGGTCGGATTGGGTTGTGGGTCAGACACCCCAACATGGTTGTCCGTCGGCGGACACCAGGAGAACCAGGGACCGACTCCTGGCTCACGGAAGGCCGATTTGATGCACTTTTTTCGGATTGGGGTGGTGGTCAGACACCCCCATATGGAAATCATCCGGTTGACAACAGGAGAACCAGGGACCGACTCCTGGCTCCCGGAAGGCCGATTTGATGCACTTTTTTCGGATTGGGATGTTGGTCAGACACCCCCATATGGAAATCATCCGGTTGACAACAGGAGAACCAGGGACCGACTCCTGGCTCCCGGAAGGCCGATTTTGATGCACTTTTCTCGGATTGGGTTGGTGGTCAGACACCCCCATATGGAAATCATCCGGTTGACACTATGAGAACCAGGGACCGACTCCTGGCTCCCGGAAGGCCGATTTTGATGCACTTTTCTCGGATTGGGTTGGTGGTCAGACACCCCCATATGGAAATCATCCGGTTGACACTATGAGAACCAGGGACCGACTCCTGCCTCACGGAAGGCCGATTTTGATGCACTTTTCTCGGATTGGGTTGGTGGTCAGACACCCCCATATGGAAACCATCCGGTTGACACTATGAGAACCAGGGACCGACTCCTGCCTCACGGAAGGCCGATTTTGATGCACTTTTCTCGGATTGGGTTGGTGGTCAGACACCCCCATATGGAAACCATCCGGTTGACATTAGGAGAACCAGGGACCGACTCCTGGCTCCCGGAAGGCCGATTTTGATGCACTTTTCTCGGATTGGGTTGGTGGTCAGACACCCCCATATGGAAACCATCCGGTTGACACCAGGAGAACCAGGGACCGACTCCTGGCTCCCGGAAGGCCGATTTTGATGCACTTTTCTCGGATTGGGATGTTGGTCAGACACCCCCATATGGAAATCATCCGGTTGACACTATGAGAACCAGGGACCGACTCCTGCCTCACGGAAGGCCGATTTTGATGCACTTTTCTCGGATTGGGTTGGTGGTCAGACACCCCCATATGGAAATCATCCGGTTGACACTATGAGAACCAGGGACCGACTCCTGGCTCCCGGAAGGCCGATTTTGATGCACTTTTCTCGGATTGGGTTGGTGGTCAGACACCCCCATATGGAAACCATCCGGTTGACACTATGAGAACCAGGGACCGACTCCTGCCTCACGGAAGGCCGATTTTGATGCACTTTTCTCGGATTGGGTTGGTGGTCAGACACCCCCATATGGAAACCATCCGGTTGACATTAGGAGAACCAGGGACCGACTCCTGGCTCCCGGAAGGCCGATTTTGATGCACTTTTCTCGGATTGGGTTGGTGGTCAGACACCCCCATATGGAAACCATCCGGTTGACACTATGAGAACCAGGGACCGACTCCTGCCTCACGGAAGGCCGATTTTGATGCACTTTTCTCGGATTGGGTTGGTGGTCAGACACCCCCATATGGAAACCATCCGGTTGACATTAGGAGAACCAGGGACCGACTCCTGGCTCCCGGAAGGCCGATTTTGATGCACTTTTCTCGGATTGGGTTGGTGGTCAGACACCCCCATATGGAAACCATCCGGTTGACACTATGAGAACCAGGGACCGACTCCTGCCTCACGGAAGGCCGATTTTGATGCACTTTTCTCGGATTGGGTTGGTGGTCAGACACCCCCATATGGAAACCATCCGGTTGACATTAGGAGAACCAGGGACCGACTCCTGGCTCCCGGAAGGCCGATTTTGATGCACTTTTCTCGGATTGGGTTGGTGGTCAGACACCCCCATATGGAAACCATCCGGTTGACACTATGAGAACCAGGGACCGACTCCTGCCTCACGGAAGGCCGATTTTGATGCACTTTTCTCGGATTGGGTTGGTGGTCAGACACCCCCATATGGAAACCATCCGGTTGACATTAGGAGAACCAGGGACCGACTCCTGGCTCCCGGAAGGCCGATTTTGATGCACTTTTCTCGGATTGGGTTGGTGGTCAGACACCCCCATATGGAAACCATCCGGTTGACACTATGAGAACCAGGGACCGACTCCTGCCTCACGGAAGGCCGATTTTGATGCACTTTTCTCGGATTGGGTTGGTGGTCAGACACCCCCATATGGAAACCATCCGGTTGACATTAGGAGAACCAGGGACCGACTCCTGGCTCCCGGAAGGCCGATTTTGATGCACTTTTCTCGGATTGGGTTGGTGGTCAGACACCCCCATATGGAAACCATCCGGTTGACATTAGGAGAACCAGGGACCGACTCCTGGCTCCCGGAAGGCCGATTTTGATGCACTTTTCTCGGATTGGGTTGGTGGTCAGACACCCCCATATGGAAACCATCCGGTTGACACTATGAGAACCAGGGACCGACTCCTGCCTCACGGAAGGCCGATTTTGATGCACTTTTCTCGGATTGGGTTGGTGGTCAGACACCCCCATATGGAAACCATCCGGTTGACACTATGAGAACCAGGGACCGACTCCTGCCTCACGGAAGGCCGATTTTGATGCACTTTTCTCGGATTGGGTTGGTGGTCAGACACCCCCATATGGAAACCATCCGGTTGACATTAGGAGAACCAGGGACCGACTCCTGGCTCCCGGAAGGCCGATTTTGATGCACTTTTCTCGGATTGGGTTGGTGGTCAGACACCCCCATATGGAAACCATCCGGTTGACATTAGGAGAACCAGGGACCGACTCCTGGCTCCCGGAAGGCCGATTTTGATGCACTTTTCTCGGATTGGGTTGGTGGTCAGACACCCCCATATGGAAACCATCCGGTTGACACTATGAGAACCAGGGACCGACTCCTGCCTCACGGAAGGCCGATTTTGATGCACTTTTCTCGGATTGGGTTGGTGGTCAGACACCCCCATATGGAAATCATCCGGTTGACACTATGAGAACCAGGGACCGACTCCTGGCTCCCGGAAGGCCGATTTTGATGCACTTTTCTCGGATTGGGTTGGTGGTCAGACACCCCCATATGGAAACCATCCGGTTGACACCAGGAGAACCAGGGACCGACTCCTGGCTCCCGGAAGGCCGATTTTGATGCACTTTTCTCGGATTGGGTTGGTGGTCAGACACCCCCATATGGAAACCATCCGGTTGACACCAGGAGAACCAGGGACCGACTCCTGGCTCCCGGAAGGCCGATTTTGATGCACTTTTCTCGGATTGGGTTCTTGGTCAGACACCCCCATATGGTAAACCGCCGGCGGACACTAGGAGAACCAGGGGAGGCTATTACCTCACACATGGGGGTTTTGGGTGCCCTTGGCCGGCTTGGGGGTGACCCCAAGAGTGGGTCCAAGACCCCACACCCGGATCCATCCACAGGGGGGCGCCACATGTCATTTTAAGCCTGATTTCACTAGGGGAACCAGGGGATGATCTTAACTCACAAATGGGGGTTTTGGGTGCCCATGGCCGGCTTGGGGGTGACCCCAAGAGGGGGTCCAAGACCCCACAGCCGGATCCATCCACAGGGGGGCGCCACATGTCATTTTAAGCCTGATTTCACTATGGGTACCCAGGGGAGGCTGTTCACTCACACATGGGGGTTTTGGGTGCCCATTGAAGGCATGGCCAGCTTGGGGGGGACCCCAAGAAGGGGTCCAAGACCCCACAGCCGGATCCATCCACAGGGGGGCGCCACATGTCACTTTAGGCCGGATTTCACTATGGGTACCCAGGGGAGGCTGTTCACTCACACATGGGGGTTTTGGGTGCCCATTGAAGGCATGGCCAGCTTGGGGGGGACCCCAAGAAGGGGTCCAAGCACCCACAGCCGGATCTATCCACAGGGGGGCGCCACATGTCATTTTAAGCCTGATTTCACTATGGGTACCCAGGGGAGGCTGTTCACTCACACATGGGGGTTTGGGGTGCCCATGGTCGGCATGGATGGCTTGGGGGGGACCCCAAGAAGGGGTCCAAGCACCCACAGCCGGATCTATCCACAGGGGGGCGCCACATGTCATTTTAAGCCTGATTTCACTATGGGGACCCAGGGGAGGCTGTTCACTCACACATGGGGGTTTTGGGTGCCCATGGTCGGCATGGCTGGCTTGGGGGAGACCCCAAGAAGGGGTCCAAGCACCCCCACCAAGATCCATCCACAGGGGGGCGCCACAGGTCACTTTAAGCCTGATTTCACTATGGGTACCCAGGGGAGGCTGTTCACTCACACATGGGGGTTTTGGGTGCCCATGGTCGGCATGGCTGGCTTGGGGGAGACCCCAAGAAGGGGTCCAAGCACCCCCACCAAGATCCATCCACAGGGGGGCGCCACAGGTCATTTTAGGCCTGATTTCACTATGGGGACACAGGGGAGGCTTTTCACTCACACATCGGGGTTTTGGGTGCCCTTGGTCGGCATGGCTGGCTTGGAGGAGACCCCAAGAAGGGGTCCAAGCACCCCCACCAAGATCCATCCACAGGGGGGCGCCACAGGTCACTTTAAGCCGGATTTCACTATGGGGACACAGGGGAGGCTTTTCACTCACACATGGGGGTTTTGGGTGCCCATGGTCGGCATGGCTGGCTTGGGGGAGACCCCAAGAAGGGGTCCAAGCACCCCCACCAAGATCCATCCACAGGGGGGCGCCACAGGTCACTTTAAGCCGGATTTCACTATGGGGACACAGGGGAGGCTTTTCACTCACACATCGGGGTTTTGGGTGCCCTTGGTCGGCATGGCTGGCTTGGAGGAGACCCCAAGAAGGGGTCCAAGCACCCCCACCAAGATCCATCCACAGGGGGGCGCCACAGGTCACTTTAAGCCGGATTTCACTATGGGTACCCAGGGGAGGCTGTTCACTCACACATGGGGGTTTTGGGTGCCCATGGTCGGCATGGCTGGCTTGGAGGAGACCCCAAGAAGGGGTCCAAGCACCCCCACCAAGATCCATCCACAGGGGGGCGCCACAGGTCACTTTAAGCCGGATTTCACTATGGGTACCCAGGGGAGGCTGTTCACTCACACATGGGGGTTTTGGGTGCCCATGGTCGGCATGGCTGGCTTGGAGGAGACCCCAAGAAGGGGTCCAAGCACCCCCACCAAGATCCATCCACAGGGGGGCGCCACAGGTCACTTTAAGCCTGATTTCACTATGGGTACCCAGGGGAGGCTGTTCACTCACACATGGGGGTTTTGGGTGCCCATGGTCGGCATGGCTGGCTTGGGGGAGACCCCAAGAAGGGGTCCAAGCACCCCCACCAAGATCCATCCACAGGGGGGCGCCACAGGTCATTTTAGGCCTGATTTCACTATGGGGACACAGGGGAGGCTTTTCACTCACACATCGGGGTTTTGGGTGCCCATGGTCGGCATGGCTGGCTTGGAGGAGACCCCAAGAAGGGGTCCAAGCACCCCCACCAAGATCCATCCACAGGGGGGCGCCACAGGTCATTTTAGGCCTGATTTCACTATGGGGACCCAGGGGAGGCTTTTCACTCACACATGGGGGTTTTGGGTGCCCATGGCCGGCATGGCCAGCTTGGGGGAGACCCCAAGAAGGGGTCCAAGCACCCCCATCCAGATCCATCCACAGGGGGGCGCCACAGGTCATTTTCACTAGGAGAACCAGGGGAGGGCTCCTGACTCACACATGGGCATTCTGGGTGCCCATGGCTGGGATGGGTGAGACAGAGTCCAGCCCTCCACACACAAAAGTGATCCAGCAGGCCAGAAGAAAGGGGAGAGAGAGAGAGAGAGAGAGAGAACAAATAATACATGGGCACAGAGCAGCCAGCCTCCATTGGAGCTGCCTGCACAGTGCTGCCCTCCTGTGGGAAAGGTTCACACACACACTCACTCACTCACTCACACAGACACACACAGACAAACCTATTCACTTGGGCCTTCTCCCTCATGCCCTGCTGACATCCATGCAGGCCCACATTGACCTTTGTGACCTCTGGAGCTCCATGCACCTTGTTCTAAACTCCCTGCCTAGTAAAGGGCATCTCCCATGGGCATGAGAGTACAGCTCACTCCCCTGGAGCACCATGCCTCTTTTTAATCACTCTCTCCCTATTAAAACCCTCTCTCCCATGGGCTTGAGAGTACAGCTTACTCCCTTGACCTCCAGAGGTATAGGAGGCCAAAAAAAAAGGGGGACAGAGCAGACAGCCCCCAAAGGGGATGCCTGCTCTGCCCCCCTATGAGACAGGTTCACTCACTCACACAGACACACCTATTCACTTGGGCCTTCTCCCTCATGCCCTGCTGACATCCATGCAGGCCCACATTGACCTTTGTGACCTCTGGAGCTCCATGCCTCTTTTTAAACTCTCTCTTCCCATTAAAAGCCTCTCTCACATGGGCTTGAGAGTACAGCTTACTCCCTTGACCTCCAGAGGTATAGGAGGCCAAAAAAAAAGGGGGACAGAGCAGACAGCCCCCAAAGGGGATGCCTGCTCTGCCCCCCTATGAGACAGGTTCACTCACTCACACAGACACACCTATTCACTTGGGCCTTCTCTCTGTGGCCCTGCTGACAGCCATGCAGGCCCACATTGACATTTGTGACCTCTGGAGCTCATTTCCTCCATCTCTACACTCCATGCCCAGTGAAACCCTCTCTCACTCGGCCTGAGACTGCAGCTCACTCCCTGGATGGCCTGGGCTCCAGAACCACGACCACCAGGCCCACACTCCCTGCCCACTCAAACCCTCTCTCACTCGGCCTGAGACTGCAGCTCACTCCCTGGACCTCCATGCCTCTCCGACCTCCATGCCTCCA
>NW_028160253.1:47500-55000 GCF_964263955.1 Coregonus lavaretus | reverse complement strand
CCCTGCCACCCGCTGGGCCTGTCTGTGCTCCGCCGTTTGGGGGAAAAAACAGCGATTTCGGTTTTGAAAAAACGACTTAAAACGTTAATAATTCAAAAACTAAAAGTCCAATCAGGATGGGGTTTTTTTGGCGCAAAAGGGCACGAATAGACGCACATTTATATATAAATTAATTCGTTTTTGGAAATTTTTTACTATATTTTAATTATGTTAGAAAAGTGAAAAAAAAAAATAGGGGTCAGAACGGTTGATGTTCCTATACGAGTTAAGAAAAACCCTTTTAGGTAATGGAAGTTCATCATAAAAGAGGATAATAGACCAAATTTGGGACCTCTAGCTCATCGGGAAGTATTTTTAAACATTATTTGAAAAAATCGGAAAAATCGGCCGAAATTGCACTATGTCCCTTCGTGCATGGTAACCCAAATGAGAACCAGGGGGAACGGCTCCTGACTCACACAAGGCCGACATGGGTGCTCTTGGTCGGATTGGGTTGTGGGTCAGACACCCCCACATGGAAGACCGCCGGCGGTCGATGGGAGAACCAGAGACCGACTCCTGGCTCACGGAAGGCCGATTTGGGTGCACTTGGTCGGATTGGGTTGTGGGTCAGACACCCCAACATGGTTGTCCGCCGGCGGACACCAGGAGAACCAGGGACCGACTCCTGGCTCACGGAAGGCCGATTTGATGCACTTTTTTCGGATTGGGGTGGTGGTCAGACACCCCCATATGGAAATCATCCGGTTGACAACAGGAGAACCAGGGACCGACTCCTGCCTCACGGAAGGCCGATTTTGATGCACTTTTTTCGGATTGGGGTGGTGGTCAGACACCCCCATATGGAAATCATCCGGTTGACACTATGAGAACCAGGGACCGACTCCTGGCTCCCGGAAGGCCGATTTTGATGCACTTTTCTCGGATTGGGATGTTGGTCAGACACCCCCATATGGAAATCATCCGGTTGACACTATGAGAACCAGGGACCGACTCCTGGCTCCCGGAAGGCCGATTTTGATGCACTTTTCTCGGATTGGGTTGGTGGTCAGACACCCCCATATGGAAATCATCCGGTTGACACTATGAGAACCAGGGACCGACTCCTGGCTCCCGGAAGGCCGATTTTGATGCACTTTTCTCGGATTGGGTTGGTGGTCAGACACCCCCATATGGAAATCATCCGGTTGACATTAGGAGAACCAGGGACCGACTCCTGGCTCCCGGAAGGCCGATTTTGATGCACTTTTCTCGGATTGGGTTGGTGGTCAGACACCCCCATATGGAAACCATCCGGTTGACATTAGGAGAACCAGGGACCGACTCCTGGCTCCCGGAAGGCCGATTTTGATGCACTTTTCTCGGATTGGGTTGGTGGTCAGACACCCCCATATGGAAATCATCCGGTTGACAACAGGAGAACCAGGGACCGACTCCTGGCTCCCGGAAGGCCGATTTTGATGCACTTTTCTCGGATTGGGTTGGTGGTCAGACACCCCCATATGGAAACCATCCGGTTGACATTAGGAGAACCAGGGACCGACTCCTGGCTCCCGGAAGGCCGATTTTGATGCACTTTTCTCGGATTGGGTTGGTGGTCAGACACCCCCATATGGAAATCATCCGGTTGACAACAGGAGAACCAGGGACCGACTCCTGGCTCCCGGAAGGCCGATTTTGATGCACTTTTCTCGGATTGGGTTGGTGGTCAGACACCCCCATATGGAAACCATCCGGTTGACATTAGGAGAACCAGGGACCGACTCCTGGCTCCCGGAAGGCCGATTTTGATGCACTTTTCTCGGATTGGGTTGGTGGTCAGACACCCCCATATGGAAATCATCCGGTTGACAACAGGAGAACCAGGGACCGACTCCTGGCTCCCGGAAGGCCGATTTTGATGCACTTTTCTCGGATTGGGTTGGTGGTCAGACACCCCCATATGGAAATCATCCGGTTGACATTAGGAGAACCAGGGACCGACTCCTGGCTCCCGGAAGGCCGATTTTGATGCACTTTTCTCGGATTGGGTTGGTGGTCAGACACCCCCATATGGAAACCATCCGGTTGACATTAGGAGAACCAGGGACCGACTCCTGGCTCCCGGAAGGCCGATTTTGATGCACTTTTCTCGGATTGGGTTGGTGGTCAGACACCCCCATATGGAAATCATCCGGTTGACATTAGGAGAACCAGGGACCGACTCCTGGCTCCCGGAAGGCCGATTTTGATGCACTTTTCTCGGATTGGGTTGGTGGTCAGACACCCCCATATGGAAACCATCCGGTTGACATTAGGAGAACCAGGGACCGACTCCTGGCTCCCGGAAGGCCGATTTTGATGCACTTTTCTCGGATTGGGTTGGTGGTCAGACACCCCCATATGGAAACCATCCGGTTGACATTAGGAGAACCAGGGACCGACTCCTGGCTCCCGGAAGGCCGATTTTGATGCACTTTTCTCGGATTGGGTTGGTGGTCAGACACCCCCATATGGAAACCATCCGGTTGACACTATGAGAACCAGGGACCGACTCCTGCCTCACGGAAGGCCGATTTTGATGCACTTTTCTCGGATTGGGTTGGTGGTCAGACACCCCCATATGGAAACCATCCGGTTGACATTAGGAGAACCAGGGACCGACTCCTGGCTCCCGGAAGGCCGATTTTGATGCACTTTTCTCGGATTGGGTTGGTGGTCAGACACCCCCATATGGAAACCATCCGGTTGACACTATGAGAACCAGGGACCGACTCCTGCCTCACGGAAGGCCGATTTTGATGCACTTTTCTCGGATTGGGTTGGTGGTCAGACACCCCCATATGGAAACCATCCGGTTGACATTAGGAGAACCAGGGACCGACTCCTGGCTCCCGGAAGGCCGATTTTGATGCACTTTTCTCGGATTGGGTTGGTGGTCAGACACCCCCATATGGAAACCATCCGGTTGACACCAGGAGAACCAGGGACCGACTCCTGGCTCCCGGAAGGCCGATTTTGATGCACTTTTCTCGGATTGGGTTGGTGGTCAGACACCCCCATATGGAAACCATCCGGTTGACACTATGAGAACCAGGGACCGACTCCTGCCTCACGGAAGGCCGATTTTGATGCACTTTTCTCGGATTGGGTTGGTGGTCAGACACCCCCATATGGAAACCATCCGGTTGACATTAGGAGAACCAGGGACCGACTCCTGGCTCCCGGAAGGCCGATTTTGATGCACTTTTCTCGGATTGGGTTGGTGGTCAGACACCCCCATATGGAAACCATCCGGTTGACACTATGAGAACCAGGGACCGACTCCTGCCTCACGGAAGGCCGATTTTGATGCACTTTTCTCGGATTGGGTTGGTGGTCAGACACCCCCATATGGAAACCATCCGGTTGACATTAGGAGAACCAGGGACCGACTCCTGGCTCCCGGAAGGCCGATTTTGATGCACTTTTCTCGGATTGGGTTGGTGGTCAGACACCCCCATATGGAAACCATCCGGTTGACATTAGGAGAACCAGGGACCGACTCCTGGCTCCCGGAAGGCCGATTTTGATGCACTTTTCTCGGATTGGGTTGGTGGTCAGACACCCCCATATGGAAACCATCCGGTTGACACTATGAGAACCAGGGACCGACTCCTGCCTCACGGAAGGCCGATTTTGATGCACTTTTCTCGGATTGGGTTGGTGGTCAGACACCCCCATATGGAAACCATCCGGTTGACATTAGGAGAACCAGGGACCGACTCCTGGCTCCCGGAAGGCCGATTTTGATGCACTTTTCTCGGATTGGGTTGGTGGTCAGACACCCCCATATGGAAACCATCCGGTTGACACTATGAGAACCAGGGACCGACTCCTGCCTCACGGAAGGCCGATTTTGATGCACTTTTCTCGGATTGGGTTGGTGGTCAGACACCCCCATATGGAAACCATCCGGTTGACATTAGGAGAACCAGGGACCGACTCCTGGCTCCCGGAAGGCCGATTTTGATGCACTTTTCTCGGATTGGGTTGGTGGTCAGACACCCCCATATGGAAATCATCCGGTTGACAACAGGAGAACCAGGGACCGACTCCTGGCTCCCGGAAGGCCGATTTTGATGCACTTTTCTCGGATTGGGTTGGTGGTCAGACACCCCCATATGGAAACCATCCGGTTGACATTAGGAGAACCAGGGACCGACTCCTGGCTCCCGGAAGGCCGATTTTGATGCACTTTTCTCGGATTGGGTTGGTGGTCAGACACCCCCATATGGAAACCATCCGGTTGACATTAGGAGAACCAGGGACCGACTCCTGGCTCCCGGAAGGCCGATTTTGATGCACTTTTCTCGGATTGGGTTGGTGGTCAGACACCCCCATATGGAAACCATCCGGTTGACATTAGGAGAACCAGGGACCGACTCCTGGCTCCCGGAAGGCCGATTTTGATGCACTTTTCTCGGATTGGGTTGGTGGTCAGACACCCCCATATGGAAACCATCCGGTTGACACTATGAGAACCAGGGACCGACTCCTGCCTCACGGAAGGCCGATTTTGATGCACTTTTCTCGGATTGGGTTGGTGGTCAGACACCCCCATATGGAAACCATCCGGTTGACATTAGGAGAACCAGGGACCGACTCCTGGCTCCCGGAAGGCCGATTTTGATGCACTTTTCTCGGATTGGGTTGGTGGTCAGACACCCCCATATGGAAATCATCCGGTTGACAACAGGAGAACCAGGGACCGACTCCTGGCTCCCGGAAGGCCGATTTTGATGCACTTTTCTCGGATTGGGTTGGTGGTCAGACACCCCCATATGGAAACCATCCGGTTGACATTAGGAGAACCAGGGACCGACTCCTGGCTCCCGGAAGGCCGATTTTGATGCACTTTTCTCGGATTGGGTTGGTGGTCAGACACCCCCATATGGAAACCATCCGGTTGACATTAGGAGAACCAGGGACCGACTCCTGGCTCCCGGAAGGCCGATTTTGATGCACTTTTCTCGGATTGGGTTGGTGGTCAGACACCCCCATATGGAAACCATCCGGTTGACATTAGGAGAACCAGGGACCGACTCCTGGCTCCCGGAAGGCCGATTTTGATGCACTTTTCTCGGATTGGGTTGGTGGTCAGACACCCCCATATGGAAACCATCCGGTTGACACTATGAGAACCAGGGACCGACTCCTGCCTCACGGAAGGCCGATTTTGATGCACTTTTCTCGGATTGGGTTGGTGGTCAGACACCCCCATATGGAAACCATCCGGTTGACATTAGGAGAACCAGGGACCGACTCCTGGCTCCCGGAAGGCCGATTTTGATGCACTTTTCTCGGATTGGGTTGGTGGTCAGACACCCCCATATGGAAACCATCCGGTTGACACTATGAGAACCAGGGACCGACTCCTGCCTCACGGAAGGCCGATTTTGATGCACTTTTCTCGGATTGGGTTGGTGGTCAGACACCCCCATATGGAAACCATCCGGTTGACATTAGGAGAACCAGGGACCGACTCCTGGCTCCCGGAAGGCCGATTTTGATGCACTTTTCTCGGATTGGGTTGGTGGTCAGACACCCCCATATGGAAATCATCCGGTTGACAACAGGAGAACCAGGGACCGACTCCTGGCTCCCGGAAGGCCGATTTTGATGCACTTTTCTCGGATTGGGTTGGTGGTCAGACACCCCCATATGGAAACCATCCGGTTGACATTAGGAGAACCAGGGACCGACTCCTGGCTCCCGGAAGGCCGATTTTGATGCACTTTTCTCGGATTGGGTTGGTGGTCAGACACCCCCATATGGAAATCATCCGGTTGACAACAGGAGAACCAGGGACCGACTCCTGGCTCCCGGAAGGCCGATTTTGATGCACTTTTCTCGGATTGGGTTGGTGGTCAGACACCCCCATATGGAAACCATCCGGTTGACACCAGGAGAACCAGGGACCGACTCCTGGCTCCCGGAAGGCCGATTTTGATGCACTTTTCTCGGATTGGGTTCTTGGTCAGACACCCCCATATGGTAAACCGCCGGCGGACACTAGGAGAACCAGGGGAGGCTATTACCTCACACATGGGGGTTTTGGGTGCCCTTGGCCGGCTTGGGGGTGACCCCAAGAGTGGGTCCAAGACCCCACACCCGGATCCATCCACAGGGGGGCGCCACATGTCATTTTAAGCCTGATTTCACTAGGGGAACCAGGGGATGATCTTAACTCACAAATGGGGGTTTTGGGTGCCCATGGCCGGCTTGGGGGTGACCCCAAGAGGGGGTCCAAGACCCCACAGCCGGATCCATCCACAGGGGGGCGCCACATGTCATTTTAAGCCTGATTTCACTATGGGTACCCAGGGGAGGCTGTTCACTCACACATGGGGGTTTTGGGTGCCCATTGAAGGCATGGCCAGCTTGGGGGGGACCCCAAGAAGGGGTCCAAGACCCCACAGCCGGATCCATCCACAGGGGGGCGCCACATGTCACTTTAGGCCGGATTTCACTATGGGTACCCAGGGGAGGCTGTTCACTCACACATGGGGGTTTTGGGTGCCCATTGAAGGCATGGCCAGCTTGGGGGGGACCCCAAGAAGGGGTCCAAGCACCCACAGCCGGATCTATCCACAGGGGGGCGCCACATGTCATTTTAAGCCTGATTTCACTATGGGTACCCAGGGGAGGCTGTTCACTCACACATGGGGGTTTGGGGTGCCCATGGTCGGCATGGATGGCTTGGGGGGGACCCCAAGAAGGGGTCCAAGCACCCACAGCCGGATCTATCCACAGGGGGGCGCCACATGTCATTTTAAGCCTGATTTCACTATGGGGACCCAGGGGAGGCTGTTCACTCACACATGGGGGTTTTGGGTGCCCATGGTCGGCATGGCTGGCTTGGGGGAGACCCCAAGAAGGGGTCCAAGCACCCCCACCAAGATCCATCCACAGGGGGGCGCCACAGGTCACTTTAAGCCTGATTTCACTATGGGTACCCAGGGGAGGCTGTTCACTCACACATGGGGGTTTTGGGTGCCCATGGTCGGCATGGCTGGCTTGGGGGAGACCCCAAGAAGGGGTCCAAGCACCCCCACCAAGATCCATCCACAGGGGGGCGCCACAGGTCATTTTAGGCCTGATTTCACTATGGGGACACAAGGGAGAGGCTTTTCACTCACACATCGGGGTTTTGGGTGCCCTTGGTCGGCATGGCTGGCTTGGAGGAGACCCCAAGAAGGGGTCCAAGCACCCCCACCAAGATCCATCCACAGGGGGGCGCCACAGGTCACTTTAAGCCGGATTTCACTATGGGGACACAGGGGAGGCTTTTCACTCACACATGGGGGTTTTGGGTGCCCATGGTCGGCATGGCTGGCTTGGGGGAGACCCCAAGAAGGGGTCCAAGCACCCCCACCAAGATCCATCCACAGGGGGGCGCCACAGGTCACTTTAAGCCGGATTTCACTATGGGGACACAGGGGAGGCTTTTCACTCACACATCGGGGTTTTGGGTGCCCT
>NW_028160253.1:27500-35000 GCF_964263955.1 Coregonus lavaretus | reverse complement strand
GGGACCGACTCCTGGCTCCCGGAAGGCCGATTTTGATGCACTTTTTTCGGATTGGGTTGGTGGTCAGACACCCCCATATGGAAACCATCCGGTTGACACTATGAGAACCAGGGACCGACTCCTGGCTCCCGGAAGGCCGATTTTGATGCACTTTTCTCGGATTGGGTTGGTGGTCAGACACCCCCATATGGAAACCATCCGGTTGACACTATGAGAACCAGGGACCGACTCCTGGCTCCCGGAAGGCCGATTTTGATGCACTTTTCTCGGATTGGGTTGGTGGTCAGACACCCCCATATGGAAATCATCCGGTTGACACTATGAGAACCAGGGACCGACTCCTGGCTCCCGGAAGGCCGATTTTGATGCACTTTTCTCGGATTGGGTTGGTGGTCAGACACCCCCATATGGAAATCATCCGGTTGACACTATGAGAACCAGGGACCGACTCCTGGCTCCCGGAAGGCCGATTTTGATGCACTTTTTTCGGATTGGGTTGGTGGTCAGACACCCCCATATGGAAACCATCCGGTTGACACTATGAGAACCAGGGACCGACTCCTGGCTCCCGGAAGGCCGATTTTGATGCACTTTTCTCGGATTGGGTTGGTGGTCAGACACCCCCATATGGAAATCATCCGGTTGACAACAGGAGAACCAGGGACCGACTCCTGGCTCCCGGAAGGCCGATTTTGATGCACTTTTCTCGGATTGGGTTGGTGGTCAGACACCCCCATATGGAAATCATCCGGTTGACAACAGGAGAACCAGGGACCGACTCCTGGCTCCCGGAAGGCCGATTTTGATGCACTTTTCTCGGATTGGGTTGGTGGTCAGACACCCCCATATGGAAATCATCCGGTTGACAACAGGAGAACCAGGGACCGACTCCTGGCTCCCGGAAGGCCGATTTTGATGCACTTTTCTCGGATTGGGTTGGTGGTCAGACCCCCCATATGGAAATCATCCGGTTGACAACAGGAGAACCAGGGACCGACTCCTGGCTCCCGGAAGGCCGATTTTGATGCACTTTTCTCGGATTGGGTTGGTGGTCAGACACCCCCATATGGAAATCATCCGGTTGACATTAGGAGAACCAGGGACCGACTCCTGGCTCCCGGAAGGCCGATTTTGATGCACTTTTCTCGGATTGGGTTGGTGGTCAGACACCCCCATATGGAAATCATCCGGTTGACATTAGGAGAACCAGGGACCGACTCCTGGCTCCCGGAAGGCCGATTTTGATGCACTTTTCTCGGATTGGGTTGGTGGTCAGACACCCCCATATGGAAATCATCCGGTTGACAACAGGAGAACCAGGGACCGACTCCTGGCTCCCGGAAGGCCGATTTTGATGCACTTTTCTCGGATTGGGTTGGTGGTCAGACACCCCCATATGGAAATCATCCGGTTGACAACAGGAGAACCAGGGACCGACTCCTGGCTCCCGGAAGGCCGATTTTGATGCACTTTTCTCGGATTGGGTTGGTGGTCAGACACCCCCATATGGAAATCATCCGGTTGACAACAGGAGAACCAGGGACCGACTCCTGGCTCCCGGAAGGCCGATTTTGATGCACTTTTCTCGGATTGGGTTGGTGGTCAGACACCCCCATATGGAAATCATCCGGTTGACATTAGGAGAACCAGGGACCGACTCCTGGCTCCCGGAAGGCCGATTTTGATGCACTTTTCTCGGATTGGGTTGGTGGTCAGACACCCCCATATGGAAATCATCCGGTTGACATTAGGAGAACCAGGGACCGACTCCTGGCTCCCGGAAGGCCGATTTTGATGCACTTTTCTCGGATTGGGTTGGTGGTCAGACACCCCCATATGGAAATCATCCGGTTGACAACAGGAGAACCAGGGACCGACTCCTGGCTCCCGGAAGGCCGATTTTGATGCACTTTTCTCGGATTGGGTTGGTGGTCAGACACCCCCATATGGAAATCATCCGGTTGACAACAGGAGAACCAGGGACCGACTCCTGGCTCCCGGAAGGCCGATTTTGATGCACTTTTCTCGGATTGGGTTGGTGGTCAGACACCCCCATATGGAAATCATCCGGTTGACATTAGGAGAACCAGGGACCGACTCCTGGCTCCCGGAAGGCCGATTTTGATGCACTTTTCTCGGATTGGGTTGGTGGTCAGACACCCCCATATGGAAATCATCCGGTTGACATTAGGAGAACCAGGGACCGACTCCTGGCTCCCGGAAGGCCGATTTTGATGCACTTTTCTCGGATTGGGTTGGTGGTCAGACACCCCCATATGGAAACCATCCGGTTGACACCAGGAGAACCAGGGACCGACTCCTGGCTCCCGGAAGGCCGATTTTGATGCACTTTTTTCGGATTGGGTTGGTGGTCAGACACCCCCATATGGAAATCATCCGGTTGACATTAGGAGAACCAGGGACCGACTCCTGGCTCCCGGAAGGCCGATTTTGATGCACTTTTCTCGGATTGGGTTGGTGGTCAGACACCCCCATATGGAAATCATCCGGTTGACATTAGGAGAACCAGGGACCGACTCCTGGCTCCCGGAAGGCCGATTTTGATGCACTTTTCTCGGATTGGGTTGGTGGTCAGACACCCCCATATGGAAATCATCCGGTTGACATTAGGAGAACCAGGGACCGACTCCTGGCTCCCGGAAGGCCGATTTTGATGCACTTTTCTCGGATTGGGTTGGTGGTCAGACACCCCCATATGGAAACCATCCGGTTGACACCAGGAGAACCAGGGACCGACTCCTGGCTCCCGGAAGGCCGATTTTGATGCACTTTTCTCGGATTGGGTTGGTGGTCAGACACCCCCATATGGAAATCATCCGGTTGACATTAGGAGAACCAGGGACCGACTCCTGGCTCCCGGAAGGCCGATTTTGATGCACTTTTCTCGGATTGGGTTGGTGGTCAGACACCCCCATATGGTAAACCGCCGGCGGACACTAGGAGAACCAGGGGAGGCTATTACCTCACACATGGGGGTTTTGGGTGCCCTTGGCCGGCTTGGGGGTGACCCCAAGAGTGGGTCCAAGACCCCACACCCGGATCCATCCACAGGGGGGCGCCACATGTCATTTTAAGCCTGATTTCACTAGGGGAACCAGGGGATGATCTTAACTCACAAATGGGGGTTTTGGGTGCCCATGGCCGGCTTGGGGGTGACCCCAAGAAGGGGTCCAAGCACCCCCATCCAGATCCATCCACAGGGGGGCGCCACAGGTCACTTTAGGCCGGATTTCACTATGGGGACCCAGGGGAGGCTGTTCACTCACACATGGGGGTTTTGGGTGCCCATGGTCGGCATGGCTGGCTTGGAGGAGACCCCAAGAAGGGGTCCAAGCACCCCCATCCAGATCCATCCACAGGGGGGCGCCACAGGTCATTTTAGGCCGGATTTCACTATGGGGACCCAGGGGAGGCTGTTCACTCACACATGGGGGTTTTGGGTGCCCATGGTCGGCATGGCTGGCTTGGAGGAGACCCCAAGAAGGGGTCCAAGCACCCCCATCCAGATCCATCCACAGGGGGGCGCCACAGGTCATTTTAGGCCGGATTTCACTATGGGGACCCAGGGGAGGCTGTTCACTCACACATGGGGGTTTTGGGTGCCCATGGTCGGCATGGCTGGCTTGGGGGAGACCCCAAGAAGGGGTCCAAGCACCCACAGCCGAATCCATCCACAGGGGGGCGCCACAGGTCACTTTAGGCCGGATTTCACTAGGGGTACACTGGGGAGGCTGTTCACTCACACATGGGGGTTTTGGGTGCCCTTGGTCGGCATGGCTGGCTTGGAGGAGACCCCAAGAAGGGGTCCAAGCACCCCCACCAAGATCCATCCACAGGGGGGCGCCACAGGTCACTTTAAGCCTGATTTCACTATGGGGACCCAGGGGAGGCTTTTCACTCACACATGGGGGTTTTGGGTGCCCTTGGTCGGCATGGCTGGCTTGGGGGGGACCCCAAGAAGGGGTCCAAGACCCCACAGCCGGATCCATCCACAGGGGGGCGCCACAGGTCATTGTAGGCCGGATTTCACTATGGGGACCCAGGGGAGGCTTTTCACTCACACATGGGGGTTTTGGGTGCCCATGGTCGGCATGGCTGGCTTGGGGGGGACCCCAAGAAGGGGTCCAAGACCCCACAGCCGGATCCATCCACAGGGGGGCGCCACATGTCACTTTAGGCCGGATTTCACTATGGGTACCCAGGGGAGGCTGTTCACTCACACATGGGGGTTTTGGGTGCCCATTGAAGGCATGGCCAGCTTGGGGGGGACCCCAAGAAGGGGTCCAAGCACCCACAGCCGGATCTATCCACAGGGGGGCGCCACATGTCATTTTAAGCCTGATTTCACTATGGGTACCCAGGGGAGGCTGTTCACTCACACATGGGGGTTTGGGGTGCCCATGGTCGGCATGGATGGCTTGGGGGGGACCCCAAGAAGGGGTCCAAGCACCCACAGCCGGATCTATCCACAGGGGGGCGCCACATGTCATTTTAAGCCTGATTTCACTATGGGTACCCAGGGGAGGCTGTTCACTCACACATGGGGGTTTTGGGTGCCCATGGTCGGCATGGCTGGCTTGGAGGAGACCCCAAGAAGGGGTCCAAGCACCCACAGCCGAATCCATCCACAGGGGGGCGCCACAGGTCACTTTATGCCGGATTTCACTATGGGGACACAGGGGAGGCTGTTCACTCACACATGGGGGTTTTGGGTGCCCATGGCCGGCATGGCTGGCTTGGGGGGGACCCCGAGAAGGGGTCCAAGCACCCACAGCCGAATCCATCCACAGGGGGGCGCCACAGGTCACTTTAAGCCTGATTTCACTATGGGTACACTGGGGAGGCTGTTCACTCACACATGGGGGTTTTGGGTGCCCATGGCCGGCATGGCTGGCTTGGGGGGGACCCCGAGAAGGGGTCCAAGCACCCACAGCCGAATCCATCCACAGGGGGGCGCCACAGGTCACTTTAAGCCTGATTTCACTATGGGTACACTGGGGAGGCTGTTCACTCACACATGGGGGTTTTGGGTGCCCATGGTCGGCATGGCTGGCTTGGAGGAGACCCCAAGAAGGGGTCCAAGCACCCCCACCAAGATCCATCCACAGGGGGGCGCCACAGGTCACTTTAAGCCTGATTTCACTATGGGTACACTGGGGAGGCTGTTCACTCACACATGGGGGTTTTGGGTGCCCATGGTCGGCATGGCTGGCTTGGAGGAGACCCCAAGAAGGGGTCCAAGCACCCCCACCAAGATCCATCCACAGGGGGGCGCCACAGGTCACTTTAAGCCTGATTTCACTATGGGTACACTGGGGAGGCTGTTCACTCACACATGGGGGTTTTGGGTGCCCATGGCCGGCATGGCTGGCTTGGGGGAGACCCCAAGAAGGGGTCCAAGCACCCCCACCAAGATCCATCCACAGGGGGGCGCCACAGGTCACTTTAAGCCTGATTTCACTATGGGTACACTGGGGAGGCTGTTCACTCACACATGGGGGTTTTGGGTGCCCATGGTCGGCATGGCTGGCTTGGAGGAGACCCCAAGAAGGGGTCCAAGCACCCCCACCAAGATCCATCCACAGGGGGGCGCCACAGGTCACTTTAAGCCTGATTTCACTATGGGTACACTGGGGAGGCTGTTCACTCACACATGGGGGTTTTGGGTGCCCATGGCCGGCATGGCTGGCTTGGGGGAGACCCCAAGAAGGGGTCCAAGCACCCCCACCAAGATCCATCCACAGGGGGGCGCCACAGGTCACTTTAAGCCTGATTTCACTATGGGTACACTGGGGAGGCTGTTCACTCACACATGGGGGTTTTGGGTGCCCATGGTCGGCATGGCTGGCTTGGAGGAGACCCCAAGAAGGGGTCCAAGCACCCCCACCAAGATCCATCCACAGGGGGGCGCCACAGGTCACTTTAAGCCTGATTTCACTATGGGTACACTGGGGAGGCTGTTCACTCACACATGGGGGTTTTGGGTGCCCATGGTCGGCATGGCTGGCTTGGAGGAGACCCCAAGAAGGGGTCCAAGCACCCCCACCAAGATCCATCCACAGGGGGGCGCCACAGGTCACTTTAAGCCTGATTTCACTATGGGTACACTGGGGAGGCTGTTCACTCACACATGGGGGTTTTGGGTGCCCATGGCCGGCATGGCTGGCTTGGGGGAGACCCCAAGAAGGGGTCCAAGCACCCCCACCAAGATCCATCCACAGGGGGGCGCCACAGGTCACTTTAAGCCTGATTTCACTATGGGTACACTGGGGAGGCTGTTCACTCACACATGGGGGTTTTGGGTGCCCATGGTCGGCATGGCTGGCTTGGAGGAGACCCCAAGAAGGGGTCCAAGCACCCCCACCAAGATCCATCCACAGGGGGGCGCCACAGGTCACTTTAAGCCTGATTTCACTATGGGTACACTGGGGAGGCTGTTCACTCACACATGGGGGTTTTGGGTGCCCATGGCCGGCATGGCTGGCTTGGGGGAGACCCCAAGAAGGGGTCCAAGCACCCCCACCAAGATCCATCCACAGGGGGGCGCCACAGGTCACTTTAAGCCTGATTTCACTATGGGTACACTGGGGAGGCTGTTCACTCACACATGGGGGTTTTGGGTGCCCATGGTCGGCATGGCTGGCTTGGAGGAGACCCCAAGAAGGGGTCCAAGCACCCCCACCAAGATCCATCCACAGGGGGGCGCCACAGGTCACTTTAAGCCTGATTTCACTATGGGTACACTGGGGAGGCTGTTCACTCACACATGGGGGTTTTGGGTGCCCATGGTCGGCATGGCTGGCTTGGAGGAGACCCCAAGAAGGGGTCCAAGCACCCCCACCAAGATCCATCCACAGGGGGGCGCCACAGGTCACTTTAAGCCTGATTTCACTATGGGTACACTGGGGAGGCTGTTCACTCACACATGGGGGTTTTGGGTGCCCATGGCCGGCATGGCTGGCTTGGGGGAGACCCCAAGAAGGGGTCCAAGCACCCCCACCAAGATCCATCCACAGGGGGGCGCCACAGGTCACTTTAAGCCTGATTTCACTATGGGTACACTGGGGAGGCTGTTCACTCACACATGGGGGTTTTGGGTGCCCATGGTCGGCATGGCTGGCTTGGAGGAGACCCCAAGAAGGGGTCCAAGCACCCCCACCAAGATCCATCCACAGGGGGGCGCCACAGGTCACTTTAAGCCTGATTTCACTATGGGTACACTGGGGAGGCTGTTCACTCACACATGGGGGTTTTGGGTGCCCATGGCCGGCATGGCTGGCTTGGGGGAGACCCCAAGAAGGGGTCCAAGCACCCCCACCAAGATCCATCCACAGGGGGGCGCCACAGGTCACTTTAAGCCTGATTTCACTAGGGGGACACTGGGGAGGCTGTTCACTCACACATGGGGGTTTTGGGTGCCCATGGCCGGCATGGCTGGCTTGGGGGAGACCCCAAGAAGGGGTCCAAGCACCCCCACCA
>NW_028160253.1:7500-15000 GCF_964263955.1 Coregonus lavaretus | reverse complement strand
CCGGAAGGCCGATTTTGATGCACTTTTCTCGGATTGGGTTGGTGGTCAGACACCCCCATATGGAAACCATCCGGTTGACACTATGAGAACCAGGGACCGACTCCTGGCTCCCGGAAGGCCGATTTTGATGCACTTTTCTCGGATTGGGTTGGTGGTCAGACACCCCCATATGGAAATCATCCGGTTGACACTATGAGAACCAGGGACCGACTCCTGGCTCCCGGAAGGCCGATTTTGATGCACTTTTCTCGGATTGGGTTGGTGGTCAGACACCCCCATATGGAAATCATCCGGTTGACACTATGAGAACCAGGGACCGACTCCTGGCTCCCGGAAGGCCGATTTTGATGCACTTTTTTCGGATTGGGTTGGTGGTCAGACACCCCCATATGGAAACCATCCGGTTGACACTATGAGAACCAGGGACCGACTCCTGGCTCCCGGAAGGCCGATTTTGATGCACTTTTCTCGGATTGGGTTGGTGGTCAGACACCCCCATATGGAAATCATCCGGTTGACAACAGGAGAACCAGGGACCGACTCCTGGCTCCCGGAAGGCCGATTTTGATGCACTTTTCTCGGATTGGGTTGGTGGTCAGACACCCCCATATGGAAATCATCCGGTTGACAACAGGAGAACCAGGGACCGACTCCTGGCTCCCGGAAGGCCGATTTTGATGCACTTTTCTCGGATTGGGTTGGTGGTCAGACACCCCCATATGGAAATCATCCGGTTGACAACAGGAGAACCAGGGACCGACTCCTGGCTCCCGGAAGGCCGATTTTGATGCACTTTTCTCGGATTGGGTTGGTGGTCAGACACCCCCATATGGAAATCATCCGGTTGACAACAGGAGAACCAGGGACCGACTCCTGGCTCCCGGAAGGCCGATTTTGATGCACTTTTCTCGGATTGGGTTGGTGGTCAGACACCCCCATATGGAAATCATCCGGTTGACATTAGGAGAACCAGGGACCGACTCCTGGCTCCCGGAAGGCCGATTTTGATGCACTTTTCTCGGATTGGGTTGGTGGTCAGACACCCCCATATGGAAATCATCCGGTTGACACTAGGAGAACCAGGGACCGACTCCTGGCTCCCGGAAGGCCGATTTTGATGCACTTTTTTCGGATTGGGTTGGTGGTCAGACACCCCCATATGGAAACCATCCGGTTGACACTATGAGAACCAGGGACCGACTCCTGGCTCCCGGAAGGCCGATTTTGATGCACTTTTCTCGGATTGGGTTGGTGGTCAGACACCCCCATATGGAAATCATCCGGTTGACAACAGGAGAACCAGGGACCGACTCCTGGCTCCCGGAAGGCCGATTTTGATGCACTTTTCTCGGATTGGGTTGGTGGTCAGACACCCCCATATGGAAATCATCCGGTTGACAACAGGAGAACCAGGGACCGACTCCTGGCTCCCGGAAGGCCGATTTTGATGCACTTTTCTCGGATTGGGTTGGTGGTCAGACACCCCCATATGGAAATCATCCGGTTGACAACAGGAGAACCAGGGACCGACTCCTGGCTCCCGGAAGGCCGATTTTGATGCACTTTTCTCGGATTGGGTTGGTGGTCAGACACCCCCATATGGAAATCATCCGGTTGACAACAGGAGAACCAGGGACCGACTCCTGGCTCCCGGAAGGCCGATTTTGATGCACTTTTCTCGGATTGGGTTGGTGGTCAGACACCCCCATATGGAAATCATCCGGTTGACATTAGGAGAACCAGGGACCGACTCCTGGCTCCCGGAAGGCCGATTTTGATGCACTTTTCTCGGATTGGGTTGGTGGTCAGACACCCCCATATGGAAATCATCCGGTTGACATTAGGAGAACCAGGGACCGACTCCTGGCTCCCGGAAGGCCGATTTTGATGCACTTTTCTCGGATTGGGTTGGTGGTCAGACACCCCCATATGGAAATCATCCGGTTGACAACAGGAGAACCAGGGACCGACTCCTGGCTCCCGGAAGGCCGATTTTGATGCACTTTTCTCGGATTGGGTTGGTGGTCAGACACCCCCATATGGAAATCATCCGGTTGACAACAGGAGAACCAGGGACCGACTCCTGGCTCCCGGAAGGCCGATTTTGATGCACTTTTCTCGGATTGGGTTGGTGGTCAGACACCCCCATATGGAAATCATCCGGTTGACAACAGGAGAACCAGGGACCGACTCCTGGCTCCCGGAAGGCCGATTTTGATGCACTTTTCTCGGATTGGGTTGGTGGTCAGACACCCCCATATGGAAATCATCCGGTTGACATTAGGAGAACCAGGGACCGACTCCTGGCTCCCGGAAGGCCGATTTTGATGCACTTTTCTCGGATTGGGTTGGTGGTCAGACACCCCCATATGGAAATCATCCGGTTGACATTAGGAGAACCAGGGACCGACTCCTGGCTCCCGGAAGGCCGATTTTGATGCACTTTTCTCGGATTGGGTTGGTGGTCAGACACCCCCATATGGAAACCATCCGGTTGACACCAGGAGAACCAGGGACCGACTCCTGGCTCCCGGAAGCCGATTTTGATGCACTTTTTTCGGATTGGGTTGGTGGTCAGACACCCCCATATGGAAATCATCCGGTTGACATTAGGAGAACCAGGGACCGACTCCTGGCTCCCGGAAGGCCGATTTTGATGCACTTTTCTCGGATTGGGTTGGTGGTCAGACACCCCCATATGGAAATCATCCGGTTGACATTAGGAGAACCAGGGACCGACTCCTGGCTCCCGGAAGGCCGATTTTGATGCACTTTTCTCGGATTGGGTTGGTGGTCAGACACCCCCATATGGAAATCATCCGGTTGACATTAGGAGAACCAGGGACCGACTCCTGGCTCCCGGAAGGCCGATTTTGATGCACTTTTCTCGGATTGGGTTGGTGGTCAGACACCCCCATATGGAAACCATCCGGTTGACACCAGGAGAACCAGGGACCGACTCCTGGCTCCCGGAAGGCCGATTTTGATGCACTTTTCTCGGATTGGGTTGGTGGTCAGACACCCCCATATGGAAATCATCCGGTTGACATTAGGAGAACCAGGGACCGACTCTGGCTCCCGGAAGGCCGATTTTGATGCACTTTTCTCGGATTGGGTTGGTGGTCAGACACCCCCATATGGTAAACCGCCGGCGGACACTAGGAGAACCAGGGGAGGCTATTACCTCACACATGGGGGTTTTGGGTGCCCTTGGCCGGCTTGGGGGTGACCCCAAGAGTGGGTCCAAGACCCCACACCCGGATCCATCCACAGGGGGGCGCCACATGTCATTTTAAGCCTGATTTCACTAGGGGAACCAGGGGATGATCTTAACTCACAAATGGGGGTTTTGGGTGCCCATGGCCGGCTTGGGGGTGACCCCAAGAAGGGGTCCAAGCACCCCCATCCAGATCCATCCACAGGGGGGCGCCACAGGTCACTTTAGGCCGGATTTCACTATGGGGACCCAGGGGAGGCTGTTCACTCACACATGGGGGTTTTGGGTGCCCATGGTCGGCATGGCTGGCTTGGAGGAGACCCCAAGAAGGGGTCCAAGCACCCCCATCCAGATCCATCCACAGGGGGGCGCCACAGGTCATTTTAGGCCGGATTTCACTATGGGGACCCAGGGGAGGCTGTTCACTCACACATGGGGGTTTTGGGTGCCCATGGTCGGCATGGCTGGCTTGGAGGAGACCCCAAGAAGGGGTCCAAGCACCCCCATCCAGATCCATCCACAGGGGGGCGCCACAGGTCATTTTAGGCCGGATTTCACTATGGGGACCCAGGGGAGGCTGTTCACTCACACATGGGGGTTTTGGGTGCCCATGGTCGGCATGGCTGGCTTGGGGGAGACCCCAAGAAGGGGTCCAAGCACCCACAGCCGAATCCATCCACAGGGGGGCGCCACAGGTCACTTTAGGCCGGATTTCACTAGGGGTACACTGGGGAGGCTGTTCACTCACACATGGGGGTTTTGGGTGCCCTTGGTCGGCATGGCTGGCTTGGAGGAGACCCCAAGAAGGGGTCCAAGCACCCCCACCAAGATCCATCCACAGGGGGGCGCCACAGGTCACTTTAAGCCTGATTTCACTATGGGGACCCAGGGGAGGCTTTTCACTCACACATGGGGGTTTTGGGTGCCCTTGGTCGGCATGGCTGGCTTGGGGGGGACCCCAAGAAGGGGTCCAAGACCCCACAGCCGGATCCATCCACAGGGGGGCGCCACAGGTCATTGTAGGCCGGATTTCACTATGGGGACCCAGGGGAGGCTTTTCACTCACACATGGGGGTTTTGGGTGCCCATGGTCGGCATGGCTGGCTTGGGGGGGACCCCAAGAAGGGGTCCAAGACCCCACAGCCGGATCCATCCACAGGGGGGCGCCACATGTCACTTTAGGCCGGATTTCACTATGGGTACCCAGGGGAGGCTGTTCACTCACACATGGGGGTTTTGGGTGCCCATTGAAGGCATGGCCAGCTTGGGGGGGACCCCAAGAAGGGGTCCAAGCACCCACAGCCGGATCTATCCACAGGGGGGCGCCACATGTCATTTTAAGCCTGATTTCACTATGGGTACCCAGGGGAGGCTGTTCACTCACACATGGGGGTTTGGGGTGCCCATGGTCGGCATGGATGGCTTGGGGGGGACCCCAAGAAGGGGTCCAAGCACCCACAGCCGGATCTATCCACAGGGGGGCGCCACATGTCATTTTAAGCCTGATTTCACTATGGGTACCCAGGGGAGGCTGTTCACTCACACATGGGGGTTTTGGGTGCCCATGGTCGGCATGGCTGGCTTGGAGGAGACCCCAAGAAGGGGTCCAAGCACCCACAGCCGAATCCATCCACAGGGGGGCGCCACAGGTCACTTTATGCCGGATTTCACTATGGGGACACAGGGGAGGCTGTTCACTCACACATGGGGGTTTTGGGTGCCCATGGCCGGCATGGCTGGCTTGGGGGGACCCCGAGAAGGGGTCCAAGCACCCACAGCCGAATCCATCCACAGGGGGGCGCCACAGGTCACTTTAAGCCTGATTTCACTATGGGTACACTGGGGAGGCTGTTCACTCACACATGGGGGTTTTGGGTGCCCATGGCCGGCATGGCTGGCTTGGGGGGGACCCCGAGAAGGGGTCCAAGCACCCACAGCCGAATCCATCCACAGGGGGGCGCCACAGGTCACTTTAAGCCTGATTTCACTATGGGTACACTGGGGAGGCTGTTCACTCACACATGGGGGTTTTGGGTGCCCATGGTCGGCATGGCTGGCTTGGAGGAGACCCCAAGAAGGGGTCCAAGCACCCCCACCAAGATCCATCCACAGGGGGGCGCCACAGGTCACTTTAAGCCTGATTTCACTATGGGTACACTGGGGAGGCTGTTCACTCACACATGGGGGTTTTGGGTGCCCATGGTCGGCATGGCTGGCTTGGAGGAGACCCCAAGAAGGGGTCCAAGCACCCCCACCAAGATCCATCCACAGGGGGCGCCACAGGTCACTTTAAGCCTGATTTCACTATGGGTACACTGGGGAGGCTGTTCACTCACACATGGGGGTTTTGGGTGCCCATGGCCGGCATGGCTGGCTTGGGGGAGACCCCAAGAAGGGGTCCAAGCACCCCCACCAAGATCCATCCACAGGGGGGCGCCACAGGTCACTTTAAGCCTGATTTCACTATGGGTACACTGGGGAGGCTGTTCACTCACACATGGGGGTTTTGGGTGCCCATGGTCGGCATGGCTGGCTTGGAGGAGACCCCAAGAAGGGGTCCAAGCACCCCACCAAGATCCATCCACAGGGGGGCGCCACAGGTCACTTTAAGCCTGATTTCACTATGGGTACACTGGGGAGGCTGTTCACTCACACATGGGGGTTTTGGGTGCCCATGGCCGGCATGGCTGGCTTGGGGGAGACCCCAAGAAGGGGTCCAAGCACCCCCACCAAGATCCATCCACAGGGGGGCGCCACAGGTCACTTTAAGCCTGATTTCACTATGGGTACACTGGGGAGGCTGTTCACTCACACATGGGGGTTTTGGGTGCCCATGGTCGGCATGGCTGGCTTGGAGGAGACCCCAAGAAGGGGTCCAAGCACCCCCACCAAGATCCATCCACAGGGGGCGCCACAGGTCACTTTAAGCCTGATTTCACTATGGGTACACTGGGGAGGCTGTTCACTCACACATGGGGGTTTTGGGTGCCCATGGCCGGCATGGCTGGCTTGGGGGAGACCCCAAGAAGGGGTCCAAGCACCCCCACCAAGATCCATCCACAGGGGGCGCCACAGGTCACTTTAAGCCTGATTTCACTATGGGTACACTGGGGAGGCTGTTCACTCACACATGGGGTTTTGGGTGCCCATGGCCGGCATGGCTGGCTTGGGGGAGACCCCAAGAAGGGGTCCAAGCACCCCCACCAAGATCCATCCACAGGGGGGCGCCACAGGTCACTTTAAGCCTGATTTCACTAGGGGGACACTGGGGAGGCTGTTCACTCACACATGGGGGTTTTGGGTGCCCATGGCCGGCATGGCTGGCTTGGGGGAGACCCCAAGAAGGGGTCCAAGCACCCCCACCAAGATCCATCCACAGGGGGGCGCCACAGGTCACTTTAAGCCTGATTTCACTAGGGGGACACTGGGGAGGCTGTTCACTCACACATGGGGGTTTTGGGTGCCCATGGCCGGCATGGCTGGCTTGGGGGAGACCCCAAGAAGGGTCCAAGCACCCCCACCAAGATCCATCCACAGGGGGGCGCCACAGGTCATTTTCACTAGGAGAACCAGGGGAGGGCTCCTGACTCACACATGGGCATTCTGGGTGCCCATGGCTGGGATGGGTGAGACAGAGTCCAGCCCTCCACACACAAAAGTGATCCAGCAGGCCAGAAGAAAGGGGAGAGAGAGAGAGAGAGAACAAATAATACATGGGCACAGAGCAGCCAGCCTCCATTGGAGCTGCCTGCACAGTGCTGCCCTCCTGTGGGAAAGGTTCACACACACACTCACTCACTCACTCACACAGACACACACAGACAAACCTATTCACTTGGGCCTTCTCCCTCATGCCCTGCTGACATCCATGCAGGCCCACATTGACCTTTGTGACCTCTGGAGCTCCATGCACCTTGTTCTAAACTCCCTGCCTAGTAAAGGGCATCTCCCATGGGCATGAGAGTACAGCTCACTCCCCTGGAGCACCATGCCTCTTTTTAATCACTCTCTCCCTATTAAAACCCTCTCTCCCATGGGCTTGAGAGTACAGCTTACTCCCTTGACCTCCAGAGGTATAGGAGGCCAAAAAAAAAGGGGGACAGAGCAGACAGCCCCCAAAGGGGATGCCTGCTCTGCCCCCTATGAGACAGGTTCACTCACTCACACAGACACACCTATTCACTTGGGCCTTCTCCCTCATGCCCTGCTGACATCCATGCAGGCCCACATTGACCTTTGTGACCTCTGGAGCTCCATGCCTCTTTTTAAACTCTCTCTTCCCA